>NC_074667.1:65469337-65769337 GCF_029448725.1 Salvelinus fontinalis
CGACGCTAGGATAGTCTCCAGTGATTATGTGACAGCTGACGGTGTGATCCACTACACTGACAAGGTCCTCACCCCGTATGACCTGAAGGATCAAAAAGCCATACCATCCAAGGTAGGCTACGGATGCATGTGTATGCACCTTAGCAGACACTTTGATCCAAAGCTACTTACAGACATAGCGTGCATACATTCTCCATATGGGTGGCCTCAGCGGGAATCAAACCTATGATCCTGGCGTTGCAAGCTCCCCCGTGCTCTACCAATTGATCAACAGAGAGATGGGCACCCTATTCATATACTACGTAGGGCTTAGGGTGCTGCCATTTGTGGACGCAAATCACAATTTACTCCCCAAATCGGTTTTATTAATTTGAAAATCACTCGTGAACAGGGATTCGTATTTTCCTGAAAATCTATCAAGTTTAAATTCTGGGAATAATTCATATTTATCCCGAGAGTCCAAGGAAATACAGTAAAAATCAGAAGTCCCAATTTAAAGCGTTTAAAGCCAAGATGGTCACTAAGCCAGGGTCCTCCCTGGCTAAGAGGGGTGTTGCGCCACCTCGTCTGCTTGGACACTATGTTATGTTTCAGAGCAAACTAAACTCATATTTAGTCATGATAAAGTAACTATCTATGATCGCTGATGAAACTGCAAAAAACAGGACGTTCATAAATTCCCCGAACGCTATGTTCCTCAATTCATTCAGCGTGGTTTTTCTGGTCAGGGCGTAACAGGCTATAGCGTTGTCAAATCATACAAAACTTTGTAACGGCAGTCAGAAACAAAAGTCAAATGACAAAAGTCGCTAAACTTTCTCTTTCGACGAATGACAGAATATCACTTGTATTTTGTCCAAAATAGAGTCGATGGTTATACGGAATGCTGATCAGCCCATGACTAACGAGGAGATGAAGAGTCAACATGTCTACAGTATGTAGTGAATTGTGCATAGACCTATCACAGTTATCCATGTTAATCTATAGACCTATCACAGTTATCCATGTTAATCTATAGACCAATCACGGTTATCCATGTTAATCCCTAGACCAATCACGGTTATCCATATTAATCTATAGACCTATCACGGTTATCCATATTAATCTATAGACCTATCACGGTTATCCATGTTAATCCCTAGACCAATCACGGTTATCCATATTAATCTATAGACCTATCACGGTTAATAGTCTAGGCTCTAGGACAGAAGGAGACTGGGTAGGATAATAGTCTAGGCTCTAGGACAGGAGGAGACTGGATAGGATAATAGTCTAGGCTCTAGGACAGGAGGAGACTGGATAGGATAATAGTCTAGGCTCTAGGACAGGAGGAGACTGGATAGGATAATAGTCTAGGCTCTAGGACAGGAGGAGACTGGATAGGATAATAGTCTAGGCTCTAGGACAGAAGGAGACTGGATAGGATAATAGTCTAGGCTCTAGGACAGGAGGAGACTGAATAGGATAATAGTCTAGGCTCTAGGACAGGAAGACAACTGGGTAGGATAATAGTCTAGGCTCTAGGACAGGAGGAGACTGGATAGGATAATAGTCTAGGCTCTAGGACAGAAGGAGACTGGATAGGATAATAGTCTAGGCTCTAGGACAGGAGGAGACTGGATAGGATAATAGTCTAGGCTCTAGGACAGAAGGAGACTGGATAGGATAATAGTCTAGGCTCTAGGACAGGAGGAGACTGGACAGGATAATAGCCTAGGCTCTAGGACAGAAGGAGACTGGATAGGATAATAGTCTAGGCTCTAGGACAGGAGGAGACTGGATAGGATAATAGTCTAGGCTCTAGGACAGGAGGAGACTGGATAGGATAATAGTCTAGGCTCTAGGACAGGAGGAGACTGGGTAGGATAATAGTCTAGGCTCTAGGACAGGAGGAGACTGGATAGGATAATAGTCTAGGCTCTAGGACAGGAGGAGACTGGGTAGGATAATAGTCTAGGCTGTAGGACAGGAGGAGACTGGGTAGGATAATAGTCTAGGCTCTAGGACAGGAGGAGACTGGGTAGGATAATAGTCTAGGCTCTAGGACAGGAGGAGACTGGGTAGGATAATAGTCTAGGCTCTAGGACAGGAGAATATATACTTTTCCCTCATGACTCTGTGACAGAGATGCCTACAGTATGTAGTGAATTGTGCATAGACCAATCACAGTTATCCATGTTAATCTATAGACCAATCACGGTTATCCATGTTAATCTATAGACCAATCACTGTTATCCATGTTAATCCCTAGACCAATCACGGTTATCCATGTTAATCCCTAGACCAATCACGGTTATCCATGTTAATCCCTATTTGTGACATATTTGTTTTCTTATATTTCAGCTTAATTTCAGTGAAGCAGGGGAACTATATGGATATATGAAGTTCATCAAACTGGTGCAGGTAAACCAATCCAATGTTATTGGTCACATACACATGGTTAGCAGATGTTATTGGTCACATACACATGGTTAGCAGATGTTAATGCGAGTGTAGTGAAATGCTTGTGCTTCTAGTTCTGAACGTGCAGTAATATCTAACATGTAATCTAACAAATTCACAACAACTACCTCATACACACAAAGTGTAAAGGAATGAATTAGAATATGGAAATATAAATATATGGATGAGCGATGGCCGAACGGCATAGGCAAGATGCAGTAGATGGTATAGAGTACAGTATATACATATGAGATGAGTAATGTAGCTTATGTAAACATTATATAAAGTGGCATTGTTTAAAGTGGCTAGTGATACATTTATTACATCCAATTTTTAATGATTAAAGTGGCTAGAGATTTGAGTCAGTATGTTGGCAGCAGCCACTCAATGTTAGTGATGGCTGTTTAACAGTCTGATGGCCTTGAGATAGAAGCTGTTTTTCAGTCTGATGTGTATGGTCGTTGGTTTACTAATTCATGTATAAAGCTAATAAACATTTACTACCGTATCAATAACTTAAATCTCAAATGCTTTTATGGGGCAAATCCCAATTTACACGATGTCGAAATTACACTTAGTCTCCCATTGAAGTAGCATATGTCATTCAGCCAATCATTGCACATTGTACAAATGGACCAGGGCTTTACGCTCTTTGTTAGGGGCCACCTGATTGGCTGAACACAGTAAACTACACCTAGCATTGTAGTGGAAAATGGTCCTATTGGTCATTGTCACGCCTGCACTAATATATCTGAGACCACAGTAGATTGGAGAGAAAGGAACAGATTGGAGAGAAAGGAACAGGGCATCAAGCCCCTGACCATGTTATTATTATTATTATTAGGATGCCAACATGCTGAACCTGGTAGAGAGCTCCATCCACCAGCCCCTGACCATGTTATTATTATTATTATTACTATTAGGATGCCAACATACTGAACCTGGTAGAGAGCTCCATCCACCAGCCCCTGACCATGTTATTATTATTATTATTAGGACGCCAACATGCTGAACCTGGTAGAGAGCTCCATCCACCAGCCCCTGACCATGTTATTATTATTATTATTATTATTAGGATGCCAACATGCTGAACCTGGTAGAGAGCTCCATCCACCAGCCCCTGACCATGTTATTATTATTATTAGGATGCCAACATGCTGAACCTGGTAGAGAGCTCCATCCACCAGCCCCTGACCATGTTATTATTATTATTATTATTAGGATGCCAACATGCTGAACCTGGTAGAGAGCTCCATCCACCAGCCCCTGACCATGTTATTATTATTATTAGGATGCCAACATGCTGAACCTGGTAGAGAGCTCCATCCACCAGCCCCTGACCATGTTATTATTATTACTATTAGGACGCCAACATGCTGAACCTGGTAGAGAGCTCCATCCACCAGCCCCTGACCATGTTATTATTATTATTATTAGGATGTCAACATGCTGAACCTGGTAGAGAGCTCCATCCACCAGCCCCTGACCATGTTATTATTATTATTATTAGGACGCCAACATGCTGAACCTGGTAGAGAGCTCCATCCACCAGCCCCTGACCATGTTATTATTATTATTATTAGGACGCCAACATGCTGAACCTGGTAGAGAGCTCCATCCACCAGCCCCTGACCATGTTATTATTATTATTATTAGGACGCCAACATGCTGAACCTGGTAGAGAGCTCCATCCACCAGCCCCTGACCATGTTATTATTATTATTATTAGGATGTCAACATGCTGAACCTGGTAGAGAGCTCCATCCACCAGCCCCTGACCATGTTATTATTATTATTATTAGGACGCCAACATGCTGAACCTGGTAGAGAGCTCCATCCACCAGCCCCTGACCATGTTATTATTATTATTATTAGGACGCCAACATGCTGAACCTGGTAGAGAGCTCCATCCACCAGCCCCTGACCATGTTATTATTATTATTATTAGGACGCCAACATGCTGAACCTGGTAGAGAGCTCCATCCACCAGCCCCTGACCATGTTATTATTATTACTATTAGGATGCCAACATGCTGAACCTGGTAGAGAGCTCCATCCACCAGCCCCTGACCATGTTATTATTATTATTATTATTAGGATGTCAACATGCTGAACCTGGTAGAGAGCTCCATCCACCAGCCCCTGACCATGTTATTATTATTATTATTATTAGGATGTCAACATGCTGAACCTGGTAGAGAGCTCCATCCACCAGCCCCTGACCATGTTATTATTATTATTATTAGGATGTCAACATGCTGAACCTGGTAGAGAGCTCCATCCACCAGCCCCTGACCATGTTATTATTATTATTATTATTAGGATGTCAACATGCTGAACCTGGTAGAGAGCTCCATCCACCAGCCCCTGACCATGTTATTATTATTATTATTAGGATGTCAACATGCTGAACCTGGTAGAGAGCTCCATCCACCAGCCCCTGACCATGTTATTATTATTATTATTATTAGGATGTCAACATGCTGAACCTGGTAGAGAGCTCCATCCACCAGCCCCTGACCATGTTATTATTATTATTATTAGGACGCCAACATGCTGAACCTGGTAGAGAGCTCCATCCACCAGCCCCTGACCATGTTGTGGCCGTCTGACGCTGCTCTCAGCTCTCTGTCTGAAGAGAGACAACACTGGCTCTACAGTCTTGATCACAGGGACAAACTCAGAGCCATCATCAAAGCTCACATCATACGCAATATCAAGGTGAGGCTATGGGTGCATCACAAATGTTTTTTTGATAGTGATCTTGTATTGATTATAACGAGGTTGATCTCTCTCTACAGAAGATGACCTTGACGTCGGTCTCTACCTACCGGACGATGCACGGATCAACCTTCACCTTTAACTGTAACAAGAAAGTCGTTGTGAGTAGCTACTTCAACCTCATTTACACCTCTGGCACCCCGTTCCCGATATAGGGCACTGCTTTTGACCAGAGCCCATCGGTGCACTATAAAAGGAATAGGGTCTAAAGTAGTGCACTATATAGGGAATAGGGTCTAAAGTAGTGCACTATAAAGGGAATAGGGTCTAAAGTAGTGCACTATATAGGGAATAGGTTCTAAAGTAGTGCACTATATATGGAATAGTGTTTACAGTAGTGCACTATATAGGGAATAGGGGGCCATTTGGGACATACCCCTTATTTATCCCCTGGGCGCAATTATAGCTGAGGATGAAAGAAATACAATTAAGATACATGGTGCACCATCTGCTCAGATCTACTGGACCTTCTATGTTCTCCCCGATCTCACATTTTCACCTGGTTCTAGATCTGTTTGTGCCACAGGTGTAACTGACTATAGGAGTTTGGAAGAAAGCACAAACAGATCTGGGACCAGGCTAGTTCTCATCTTGTCCTGTGATTATCTTATTACCTTTCTCATGTTTGTTTGTTTGTGTCTGTCAGGGGGACATCATGGTGAATGACAACATGGCGAGGGTCCTGGATCGTTTCATGATGTTTAACGGGGGCGTCGCGTACGGCATCGACCAGCTACTGGAACCCCCCGGTCTGGGTGCACACTGTGATGGACTGGAGGACAGGACTGTATACGTAAGAGACTTTAATATCACCTTCATAATAGTATTATTTATTTCTAATATATCTGGAGAGTTTATGTGGAAAGTTCTGGTTCTCCAGCAGGAGACGTTTCTCCCACAGCATGTGATGTACTGGACGGAGAAATTAGAAAATTATCCTCACAGTTTAAAGTATATGCATCGGGGATATATGAGTGTCTGTGAAACTGAAGACACAAAGACACAAAACATCAAGGCAACAACAATATAGAAACGAGGCAAAATCATTGTTAAGCTTAAAAGGTGTACGGCCAGAATCCTTCTCTTTCTTTCTTTATTCTTCTTTCGTATGAAGTCACCTCTTGGTGAAATGTTGGCGCGTTTTATAGCTACAAAGTGCAGTGAGGAAGGTGAGCTGTGTTTTTATTAAGAATAGCAGCCTTATGTTCCACAATGTTCGTTTGGTTTGACCAATAAGCAGCCTCACAGATGCTTCTTGGCTTGAACCAAGATGGCGTAGCAGTCGGACGTGTGTTTGTCTTGTCCCGTGTAAATATGAAATAGTCTGTTTCTTCATTTTTTTCCCGTATATATTTTAATCTCACTTTCCATTTACAAACTGAATATACTCTCCTGCAACCCGCCTCACCCAATGTGGTACGGATCTGCTATTTTCTACCTTATAACTGGAACCGCCATCAGGAGCTAGCCAGCTAACTAGCTACTAGCTAGTAGTCACTGTTAGCCACGGCTAGCGGTCTTCACCTTTAGCTCGGACACCAGCCAGCTTTAGCTCGGTCAATACCTGCCAGTCTGCACAGCGCGATATCAACCCAGAGTATATCGGACTGCTTTTCTCTACCACATCTCCAGATTCCTGCCGCAAGCTCTGGACCATTACACCGGATCATCGCAGCTAGCTAGCTGCAAACGAGTGGCTATTGCTGGCTAACGCCTCTGTCCCGAAGCAAGCACCAGTTAGCCTCGAGCTAGGCCCATGTCCCGGCTAGCCGACGAAGAATACCAGCTAATTCCTGGGCTTTAACACCTCTTTCACCAATTTGCCTGGACCCTTTATTGTCGACACGGAGCCCCGCCGATCCATCATGACTGATCTGCCGACGTAATCGTCCGATGTGGTTTCAACAGGCATTTTCCGTTGCAATGTCACCGAAGACCCATCTGCTAGCCCCGGCCCGCTAGCTTTCCGAATGCCATGTCTCCCGCTTGCCTAGCGTAGTAGCGAGTAACGAATGGCTCCCTGACTCACCTATTGCTGCTCATTGGACCCTATGATCACTTGGCTACACAGCTGATGCCCCCTGGACTGTTTCAATAACATGGTACCTCATTTTGTTTACTTGTCGGCCCCAGCCTCGAACTCAGGTCCTGTATGTACCTATCTGACCCTCTCTGCCCTTCATCGCCATTTGCCCATTGTCGTCTTAGCGCTCCTGATCAACACCTGTGATTGCTTTATTCCTCTCTCTAAAGTTAATATGCCTTGTCTACTCCTGTCTTGGCTAGTTCTTATTGTTATATTTCACTGTAGAGCCCTCAATCCCACTCAACATGCCTTAGATAGCTCTTTTCCCCCCCCACCCCACACACACACATGCCGAGACCTCACCTGGCTTAACTGGTGCCTCCAGAGATGCAACCTCTCTCATCGTCACTCAATGTCTAGGTTTACCTCCACACCATTGTCTGTACATTATGCCCTAAATCTATTCTACCACCCAGAAATCGTCTCCTTTTATTCTGTTCCCAACGCACTAGACAACCAGTTCAGTTCATACCCTTATCCTACTCCTCCTCTGTTCCTCTGGTGATGTAGAGGTTAGCCCAGACCCTGTAGCCCCCAGGACTACACCTATTCCCCAGGCGCTCTCATTTGTTTACTTCTGTAACTGTAAAAGCCTTGGTTTCATGCATGTTAACATCAGAAGCCTCCTCCCTAAGTTTATCTTATTCACTGCTTTAGCACACTCTGCCAACCCTGATATCTTAGCCGTGTCTGAATCCTGGCTTAGGAAGGCCACCAAAAAATTCTGAAATTTCCATCCCCAACTACAACATTTTCCGTCAAGATAGAACTGCCAAAGGGACGGAGTTGCAATCTAATGCAGAGATGGCCTGCAGAGTTCTGTCATACTATCCAGGTCTGTGCCCAAACAGTTCGAGCTTCTAATTTTAAAATCTACCTTTCCAGAAACAAGTATCTCACTGTTGCTGCTTGTTATAGACCACCCTCTGCCCCCAGCTGTGCCCTGGACACCATATGTAAATTGATTGCCCCCCCTATCTTCAGAGTTTGTATTGTTAGGTGACCTAAACTGGGATATGCTTAACACCCCGGCCGTCCTACAATCTAAGCTAGATGCCCTCAATCTCACACATTATCAATGAACCTACCAGGTACAACCCTAAATCTGTAAACACGGGCACCCTCATAGATATCATCCTGACCAACTTGCCCTCTAAATACACCTCTGCTGTTTTCAACCAGGATCTCGGCAATCACTGCCTCATTGCCTGCATCCGTCCGTAATGGGTCCGCGGTCAAACAACCACCACTCATCACTGTCAAATGCTCCCTAAAACACTTCAGCAAGCAGGCCTTTCTAATCAACCTGGCCCGGGTATCCTGGAAGGATATTGACCTCATCCTGTCAGTAGAGGATGCCTGGTTGTTCTTTAAAAGTGCTTTCCTCACCATGTTGAATAAGCATGCCCCATTCAATAATGTAGAACTAAGAACAGATATAGCCCTTGACCAGCAGTAAAACATCCTGTGGCGTACTGTATTAACATCGAATAGCCCCCGCGATATGCAACTTTTCAGGGAAGTCAGGAACCAATATACACAGTCAGTTAGGGAAGTAAAGAAAACAGAAATTTGCATCCTGTAGCACAAACTCCAAAATGTTTTGGGACACTGTAAAGTCCATGGAGAATAAGACCACCTCCTCCCAGCTGCCCACTGCACTGAGGTTAGGAAACACTGTCATCACTGATGAATCTACAACAATTGAGAATTTCAAGAAGCATTTTTCTACGGCTGGCCATGCTTTCCACCTGGCTATCCCTACCCAGCCAACAGCTCTGCACCCCCCACTGCAACTTGCCCAATCCCCCCCCCCCCCCCCCCCCCCCCACTTCTCCTTCACCCAATCCAAATAGCTTATGTTCTGAAAGAGCTGCAAAATCTGGATCCCTACAAATCAGCTGGGCGAGACAATCTGGACACTCTCTTTCTAAAATTGTTGCAATTGTTGCAAACCCTATTACTAGTCTGTTCAACCTCTCTTTCGTAACGTCTGAGATCCCTATGATTGGAAAGCTGCCGCGGTCATCCCCCTCTTCAAAGGGGGAGACACTCTAGATCCACATTGTTAAAGACCAATATCCATCCTGCCCTGCCTTTCTAAAGTCTTCAAAAGCCAAGTTAACAAACAGATCACCAACCATTTGGAATCCCACTGTACCTTCCCCACTATGCAATTTGGTTTCAGAGCTGGTAATGGGTGCACCTCAGCCATGCTTAAGGTCCTAAACGATATCATAACCGCCATCGATAAAAGACAGTACTGTGCAGCCATCTTCATCGACCTGGCCAAGGCTTTAGACTCTGTCAATCACCGCATTCTTAACGGCAGACTCAACCGCCTTGGTTTCTCAAATGACTGGCTTGCCTGGTTCACCAACTACTTCTCAGATAGAGTTCAGTGTGTCAAATCGGAGGGCCTGTTGTCCGGACCTCTTGCAATCTCTATGGGGTTACCACAGGGTTCAATTCTCGGGCCTACTCTTTTCTCTGTATCTAATAATGATGTCGCTCTTGCTGCTGGTCATTCTCTGATCCACCTCGACGCAGACGACACCATTCTGTATACATCTGGCCATTCTTTGGACACTGTGTTAACAAACTTCCAAACGAGTTTCAATGCCATACAACACTCCTTCCGTGGCCTCCAACTGCTCTTAAATGCAAGTCAAACACATGCTCTTCAACCGATCGCTACCCGCACCTGCCCGCCCGTCCAGCATCCCTACTCTGGATGGTACTGACTTGGAATATGTGGACAACTACAAATAACTAGTGAAATAAGACAATAATCAGTAACCAGAACAGCAATGGACAAGGCATACTGACATTAAGGAGAGGCATGCATAGCCGAGTGATCATAGGAGTCCAGTGAGTAGTGAGGCTGGTTGGAGACACGGTGATTCAGACAGCTAGCGGGCCGGGGCTAGCAAGCTACAGAAGGGCCTCAGAGGGATGTTGCGACGGAGGAAGTCTGTTTATAGCCTCCTCGTGCAGAGCCTCCTCGTGCGTTTACGTCGGTAGACCAGTCGTGATGGATTAGTAGGGTTCCATGTGGTAAAGGGGACCAGTCCAATTGGCAAAAATAGGTATAGTGGCCAAAGAAATTGTCCGATAGACCTATTCAGCTAACAGCCGATATGCTCTAGACAGCTAGCGGGCTGCGGCTAGCAGGCTAGCAGATGGGCATTCAGGGGACGTCGCGACGGAGGGGCCAGTTGAATAACCCCCTCGGTCAGATAACGTCGGAAGTCCAGTCGTGAAGGACCGGCGGGGCTCTGCACCGGCAGTAAAATGGGTCCAGGCCAATTGGCAAAATAGGTATTGTAGCCCAGGAGTGGCTGATGGACCTCTTCAGCTAGCCGGGAGATGGGCCTAGCATGGGCTAGCTGCAGGCTAGTTGGTTCTTGCTTTGGGACAGAGACGTTATCCAGGAGTAGACACTCGGATTGCAGCTAGCTAGCTGCGATGATCCAGGTGAAAAGGTTCAGAGCTTGCGGTAGGAATCTGGGGATATGGAGGAAAATAAGTCAGTTTTGCTCTGGTTAGAATCGCGTTGTGCAAACTGGCGAGAGTTTTCCGAGCTAAAGGTTAGCTGATGACCGCTAGCAGTGGTTAGCTGACTACTAGTTAGTAGCTAGTCAGCTGGCTAGTTTCTGTTGGGGGTTCCGATTCAGAAGTAAAGAAAAGTACTTTAGAAAAAAAGCAGCTCCACACCAGATTGTGTGAGGTGGGTTGCAGGAGAATATTTAGAAGTTGAGGTTTAGAAAAATATTTAAAAAATATATAAAAGAGATATATACACGGGACATGACAAAGACGTCTGACTGCTACGCCATCTTGGAATCAAGAAAAAGAAGAAAAAAAGTTGTACTTCATTACACACCACGGACCAACAAATATTATTTACATCAACAACAATCACTACAAAACGTATTGTATGACGTACGGTGTGTGTTGTTAGAGTCGATGTGGAAGCTGCTTGAGTCCCCGCCGCTGTCCCCTGGGAACTGAAGATATGGTGAGCACACACACACACACACGCACACACACACACACACGCACACACACACACACACACACACACACACACACACACACACACACACACACACACACACACACACACACACACACACACACACACTAACCATAGGACACCATTTCCTGCCTTTCACAGGGCAAGACTGAGATCTGCAGCTTCATCAACCCCTACTCTATGCTCTACCCTCAACGCCACAGTGTGATGTATGACCACGACTTCAGGTAGGGAGACTCCACAGTGATGTTTGACCACGACTTCAGGTAGGGAGACTCCACAGTGATGTTTGACCACGACTTCAGGTAGGGAGACTCCACAGTGATGCATAACCACGACTTCAGGTAGGGAGACTCCACAGTGATGTTTGACCACGACTTCAGGTAGGGAGACTCCACAGTGATGTTTGACCACGACTTCAGGTAGGGAGACTCCACAGTGATGTTTGACCACGACTTCAGGTAGGGAGACTCCACAGTGATGTTTGACCATGACTTCAGGTAGGGAGACTCCACAGTGATGCATAACCACGACTTCAGGTAGGGAGACTCCACAGTGATGTTTGACCATGACTTCAGGTAGGGAGACTCCACAGTGATGTTTGACCGTGACTTCAGGTAGGGAGACTCCACAGTGATGTTTGACCACGACTTCAGCTAGGGAGACTCCACAGTGATGCATAACCACGACTTCAGGTAGGGAGACTCCACAGTGATGTTTGACCACGACTTCAGGTAGGGAGACTCCACAGTGATGTTTGACCATGACTTCAGGTAGGGAGACTCCACAGTGATGCATAACCACGACTTCAGGTAGGGAGACTCCACAGTGATGTTTGACCATGACTTCAGGTAGGGAGACTCCACATTGATGTTTGACCATGACTTCAGGTAGGGAGACTCCACAGTGATGTTTGACCATGACTTCAGGTAGGGAGACTCCACAGTGATGCATAACCACGACTTCAGGTAGGGAGACTCCACAGTGATGTTTGACCACGACTTCAGGTAGGGAGACTCCACAGTGATGTTTGACCATGACTTCAGGTAGGGAGACTCCACAGTGATGCATAACCACGACTTCAGGTAGGGAGACTCCACAGTGATGTTTGACCACGACTTCAGGTAGGGAGACTCCACAGTGATACATAACCACGACTTCAGGTAGGGAGACTCCACAGTGATGTTTGACCACGACTTCAGGTAGGGAGACTCCACAGTGATGTTTGACCATGACTTCAGGTAGGGAGACTCCACATTGATGTTTGACCATGACTTCAGGTAGGGAGACTCCACAGTGATGTTTGACCACGACTTCAGGTAGGGAGACTCCACAGTGATGTATGACCATGACTTCAGGTAGGGAGACTCCACAGTGATACATAACCACGACTTCAGGTAGGGAGACTCCACAGTGATGTTTGACCATGACTTCAGGTAGGGAGACTCCACAGTGATACATAACCACGACTTCAGGTAGGGAGACTCCACAGTGATGTTTGACCGTGACTTCAGGTAGGGAGACTCCACAGTGATGTTTGACCACGACTTCAGGTAGGGAGACTCCACAGTGATGTTTGACCACGACTTCAGGTAGGGAGACTCCACAGTGATGTATGACCATGACTTCAGGTAGGGAGACTCCACAGTGATGCATAACCATGACTTCAGGTAGGGAGACTCCACAGTGATGCATAACCACGACTTCAGGTAGGGAGACTCCACAGTGATGTTTGACCACGACTTCAGGTAGGGAGACTCCACAGTGATGTTTGACCACGACTTCAGGTAGGGAGACTCCACAGTGATGTTTGACCACGACTTCAGGTAGGGAGACTCCACAGTGATGTTTGACCACGACTTCAGGTAGGGAGACTCCACAGTGATGCATAACCACGACTTCAGGTAGGGAGACTCCACAGTGATGCATAACCACGACTTCAGGTAGGGAGACTCCACAGTGATGTTTGACCACGACTTCAGGTAGGGAGACTCCACAGTGATGTTTGACCATGACTTCAGGTAGGGAGACTCCACAGTGATGTTTGACCACGACTTCAGGTAGGGAGACTCCACAGTGATGTTTGACCATGACTTCAGGTAGGGAGACTCCACAGTGATGTTTGACCACGACTTCAGGTAGGGAGACTCCACAGTGATGTTTGACCACGACTTCAGGTAGGGAGACTCCACAGTGATGTTTGACCACGACTTCAGGTAGGGAGACTCCACAGTGATGTTTGACCATGACTTCAGGTAGGGAGACTCCACATTGATGTTTGACCATGACTTCAGGTAGGGAGACTCCACAGTGATGTTTGACCACGACTTCAGGTAGGGAGACTCCACAGTGATGTTTGACCACGACTTCAGGTAGGGAGACTCCACAGTGATGTATGACCATGACTTCAGGTAGGGAGACTCCACAGTGATGCATAACCATGACTTCAGGTAGGGAGTATTATTCTTCTTCATTCTCTTCTTCTACAGCCTCTACCCCTCTTTGTCGAGGCACAACATGGGCCAAAGGATGGGCTGTAAGAAGATGTGTAAGAGTCAAGCCTGGGTCATGAGTTGCTGTAAGAACCACTATGGAAGAGATTGCCAAGGTGAGCCTTCCAACTGCCTCAGATAATGATATACATGACATGATATACAGTGCCCTCAGATAGTAGACATGATATACAGTGCCCTCAGATAGTAGACATGATATACAGTGCCCTCAGATAGTAGACATGATATACAGTGCCCTCAGATAGTAGACATGATATACAGTGCCCTCAGATAGTAAACATGATATACAGTGTCCTCAGATAGAAGACATGATATACAGTGTCCTGAGATAGAAGACATGATATACAGTGCCCTCCTATAGACATGATATACAGTGTCCTCAGATAGTAGACATGATATACAGTGCCCTCAGATAGAAGACATGATATACAGTGTCCTCAGATAGAAGACATGATATACAGTGCCCTCAGATAGAAGACATGATATACAGTGTCCTCAGATAGTAGACATGATATACAGTGTCCTCAGATAGACATGATACACAGTGTCCTCAGATAGAAGACATGATATACAGTGCCCTCAGATAGAAGACATGATATACAGTGTCCTCAGATAGAAGACATGATATACAGTGTCCTCAGATAGAAGACATGATATACAGTGCCCTCAGATAGAAGACATGATATACAGTGTCCTCAGATAGCAGACATGATATACAGTGTCCTCAGATAGTAGACATGATATACAGTGTCCTCAGATAGACATGATACACAGTGTCCTCAGATAGACATGCTAGACAGTGTCCTCAGATAGAAGACATGATATACAGTGTCCTCAGATAGAAGACATGATATACAGTGTCCTCAGATAGACATGATACACAGTGTCCTCAGATAGACATGCTAGACAGTGTCCTCAGATAGAAGACATGATATACAGTGTCCTCAGATAGACATGATACACAGTGTCCTCAGATAGACATGCTAGACAGTGTCCTCAGATAGTAGACATGATATACAGTGTCCTCAGATAGACATGATACACAGTGTCCTCAGATAGACATGATACACAGTGTCCTCAGATAGACATGATACACAGTGTCCTCAGATAGACATGCTAGACAGTGTCCTCAGATAGAAGACATGATATACAGTGTCCTCAGATAGAAGACATGATATACAGTGTCCTCAGATAGAAGACATGATATACAGTGCCCTCAGATAGCAGACATGATATACAGTGTCCTCAGATAGCAGACATGATATACAGTGTCCTCCTATAGACATGATATACAGTGTCCTCAGATAGAAGACATGATATACAGTGCCCTCAGATAGTAAACATGATATACAGTGTCCTCAGATAGAAGACATGATATACAGTGTCCTCAGATAGCGGACATGATATACAGTGTCTTCAGATAGACATGATACACAGTGTCCTCAGATAGTAGACATGATATACAGTGTCCTCAGATAGTAGACATGATATACAGTGTCCTCAGATAGACATGATATACAGTGTCATCAGATAGAAGACATGATATACAGTGTCCTCAGATAGACATGATATACAGTGTCCTCAGATAGACATGAAATACAGTGTCCTCAGATAGACATGATATACAGTGTCCTCAGATAGACATGATATACAGTGTCCTCAGAAGACATGATATACAGTGTCCTCAGATAGAAGACATGATATACAGTGTCCTCAGATAGACATGATATACAGTGTCCTCAGATAGACATGATATACAGTGTCCTCAGATAGACATGATATACAGTGTCCTCAGATAGACATGATATACAGTGTCCTCAGATAGACATGATATACAGTGTCCTCAGAAGACATGATATACAGTGTCCTCAGATAGAAGACATGATACACAGTGCCAGAGGGTATTTTCATCCATTTCCTGTGAATCGTTTAGAAATTACAACACGTTGTATACATTTTCACCACATTTTAGGGTTTTACCAAAAGTATTGGGACAAATTCACTTGTGTATTAAAGTAGTAAGAAGTTTAGTATTTGGTCCCATGTTCATGGCACACAATGACTACATCAAGCTTGTGACTCTACAAACTTGTTGTACGCATTTGCTGTTTGTTTTGTTTGTGTTTCACGTTATTTTGTGCACAATAGAAATGGTAAATAATGTTTTATATCATTTTGGGGTAATTTTTATTGTAAAATTAGAATAGAATATGTTTCTGAACACTCCTACAGTAATGTTGACGCTACCATGGTTACGGATAGTCCTGAATGAATCGTGAAGAATGATGAGGGAGAAACTAAGTAGCACAAATACTACATCCCCCAAAAACATGGTGTCTGTTAATGTGAGAGGTTTGCATGTCTTGGGTGTATGTCACTTTCTTATTCACGATTCGTTCAGGACTATCCGTAATCATGGTAGCATCAACATTAATGTAGACGTGTTTAGAAATATATTCTATTCTTATTTACAATAAAAGTGACTCCAAAATGACATAAAACATTATTACAACTAAACGGTTCCCCCGATATGGATGAAGAAAATCCCTTCAAATCCAAACTTCGGGGGTGTCAAACTCATTCCTCAGAGGGCCAAGTGTCTGCGGGTTTTTCCCTTTCAATTAAGACCTAGACAACCAGGCGAGGGGAGTTGTCACGTAGAGTAGGCCAGAAGGCTAAACTGGAAAACCGAACCTCTATCAAAATAAAAAAGATGGCGGAGCCGCAAAAGTTCCTCTGTGCTTCTAGGTGTTTATTTACAAAGTGATTCCGGAACAAGAACAACAGTACTGCCATCAAACGTCTACCTTATGGGACAGCTAAACACAATGCTGCCCCATCCACAGCTTAAAACAATGCTGCCCCATCCACAGCTTAAAACAATGCTGCCCCATCCACAGCTAAACACAATGCTGCCCCATCCACAGCTTAAAACAATGCTGCCCCATCCACAGCTTAAAACAATGCTGCCCCATCCACAGCTTAAAACAATGCTGCCCCATCCACAGCTTAAAACAATGCTGCCCCATCCACAGCTAAACACAATGCTGCCCCATCCACAGCTAAACACAATGCTGCCCCATCCACAGCTAAACACAATGCTGCCCCATCCACAGCTTAAAACAATGCTGCCCCATCCACAGCTTAAAACAATGCTGCCCCATCCACAGCTTAAAACAATGCTGCCCCATCCACAGCTTAAAACAATGCTGCCCCATCCACAGCTAAACACAATGCTGCCCCATCCACAGCTAAACACAATGCTGCCCCATCCACAGCTTAAAACAATGCTGCCCCATCCACAGCTAAACACAATGTTGCCCCATCCACAGCTAAACACAATGTTGCCCCATCCACAGCTAAACACAATGCTGCCCCATCCACAGCTTAAAACAATGCTGCCCCATCCACAGCTAAACACAATGCTGCCCCATCCACAGCTTAAAACAATGCTGCCCCATCCACAGCTTAAAACAATGCTGCCCCATCCACAGCTAAACACAATGCTGCCCCATCCACAGCTAAACACAATGCTGCCCCATCCACAGCTAAACACAATGCTGCCTCATCCACAGCTAAACACAATGCTGCCCCATCCACAGCTAAACACAATGCTGCCCCATCCACAGCTAAACACAATGCTGCCCCATCCACAGCTAAACACAATGCTGCCCCATCCACAGCTAAACACAATGCTGCCCCATCCACAGCTAAACACAATGCTGCCCCATCCACAGCTAAACACAATGCTGCCTCATCCACAGCTAAACACAATGCTGCCCCATCCACAGATAAACACAATGCTGCCCCATCCACAGCTAAACACAATGCTGCCCCATCCACAGCTAAACACAATGCTGCCCCATCCACAGCTAAACACAATGCTGCCCCATCCACAGCTAAACACAATGCTGCCTCATCCACAGCTAAACACAATGCTGCCCCATCCACAGCTAAACACAATGCTGCCCCATCCACAGCTAAACACAATGCTGCCCCATCCACAGCTAAACACAATGCTGCCTCATCCACAGCTAAACACAATGCTGCCTCATCCACAGCTAAACACAATGCTGCCCCATCCACAGCTAAACACAATGCTGCCTCATCCACAGCTAAACACAATGCTGCCCCATCCACAGCTAAACACAATGCTGCCCCATCCACAGCTAAACACAATGCTGCCCCATCCACAGCTTAAAACAATGCTGCCCCATCCACAGCTAAACACAATGCTGCCCCATCCACAGCTAAACACAATGCTGCCCCATCCACAGCTAAACACAATGCTGCCCCATCCACAGCTTAAAACAATGCTGCCCCATCCACAGCTAAACACAATGCTGCCCCATCCACAGCTAAACACAATGCTGCCCCATCCACAGCTTAAAACAATGCTGCCCCATCCACAGCTAAACACAATGCTGCCCCATCCACAGCTAAACACAATGCTGCCCCATCCACAGCTAAACACAATGCTGCCCCATCCACAGCTAAACACAATGCTGCCCCATCCACAGCTAAACACAATGCTGCCCCATCCACAGCTAAACACAATGCTGCCCCATCCACAGCTAAACACAATGCTGCCCCATCCACAGCTAAACACAATGCTGCCCCATCCACAGCTAAACACAATGCTGCCCCATCCACAGCTAAACACAATGCTGCCCCATCCACAGCTAAACACAATGCTGCCCCATCCACAGCTAAACACAATGCTGCCCCATCCACAGCTAAACACAATGCTGCCCCATCCACAGCTAAACACAATGCTGCCCCATCCACAGCTAAACACAATGCTGCCCCATCCACAGCTAAACACAATGCTGCCCCATCCACAGCTTAAAACAATGCTGCCCCATCCACAGCTTAAAACAATGCTGCCCCATCCACAGCTTAAAACAATGCTGCCCCATCCACAGCTAAACACAATGCTGCCCCATCCACAGCTAAAAACAATGCTGCCCCATCCACAGCTAAACACAATGCTGCCCCATCCACAGCTAAACACAATGCTGCCCCATCCACAGCTAAAAACAATGCTGCCCCATCCACAGCTAAACACAATGCTGCCCCATCCACAGCTAAACACAATGCTGCCCCATCCACAGCTAAAAACAATGCTGCCCCATCCACAGCTAAAAACAATGCTGCCCCATCCACAGCTAAACACAATGCTGCCTCATCCACAGCTTAAAACAATGCTGCCCCATCCACAGCTAAACACAATGCTGCCCCGTCCACAGCTAAACACAATGCTGCCCCGTCCACAGCTAAACACAATGCTACCCCATCCACAGCTAAAAACAATGCTACCCCATCCACAGCTATAAACAATGCTGCCTCATCCACAGCTAAAAACAATGCTGCCCCATCCACAGCTAAACACAATGCTGCCCCATCCACAGCTAAAAACAATGCTGCCTCATCCACAGCTAAACACAATGCTGCCCCATCCACAGCTAAAAACAATGCTGCCCCATCCACAGCTAAACACAATGCTGCCCCATCCACAGCTAAAAACAATGCTGCCCCATCCACAGCTAAACACAATGCTGCCCCATCCACAGCTAAACACAATGCTGCCCCATCCACAGCTAAACACAATGCTGCCCCATCCACAGCTTAAAACAATGCTGCCCCATCCACAGCTAAAAACAATGCTGCCCCATCCACAGCTTAAAACAATGCTGCCCCATCCACAGCTTAAAACAATGCTGCCCCATCCACAGCTAAAAACAATGCTGCCCCATCCACAGCTAAACACAATGCTGCCCCATCCACAGCTAAACACAATGCTGCCCCATCCACAGCTAAACACAATGCTGCCCCATCCACAGCTAAACACAATGCTGCCCCATCCACAGCTAAACACAATGCTGCCCCATCCACAGCTAAACACAATGCTGCCCCATCCACAGCTAAACACAATGCTGCCCCATCCACAGCTAAACACAATGCTGCCCCATCCACAGCTAAACACAATGCTGCCCCATCCACAGCTAAACACAATGCTGCCCCATCCACAGCTAAACACAATGCTGCCCCATCCACAGCTAAACACAATGCTGCCCCATCCACAGCTAAACACAATGCTGCCCCATCCACAGCTAAACACAATGCTGCCCCATCCACAGCTAAACACAATGCTGCCCCATCCACAGCTAAACACAATGCTGCCCCATCCACAGCTAAACACAATGCTGCCCCATCCACAGCTAAACACAATGCTGCCCCATCCACAGCTAAACACAATGCTGCCCCATCCACAGCTAAACACAATGCTGCCCCATCCACAGCTAAACACAATGCTGCCCCATCCACAGCTAAACACAATGCTGCCCCATCCACAGCTAAACACAATGCTGCCCCATCCACAGCTTAAAACAATGCTGCCCCATCCACAGCTTAAAACAATGCTGCCCCATCCACAGCTAAACACAATGCTGCCCCATCCACAGCTAAACACAATGCTGCCCCATCCACAGCTAAACACAATGCTGCCCCATCCACAGCTTAAAACAATGCTGCCCCATCCACAGCTAAACACAATGCTGCCCCATCCACAGCTTAAAACAATGCTGCCCCATCCACAGCTAAACACAATGCTGCCCCATCCACAGCTTAAAACAATGCTGCCCCATCCACAGCTAAACACAATGCTGCCCCATCCACAGCTTAAAACAATGCTGCCCCATCCACAGCTAAACACAATGCTGCCCCATCTACAGCTAAACACAATGCTGCCCCATCCACAGCTAAACACAATGCTGCCCCATCTACAGCTAAACACAATGCTGCCCCATCTACAGCTAAACACAATGCTGCCCCATCCACAGCTAAACACAATGCTGCCCCATCTACAGCTAAACACAATGCTGCCCCATCTACAGCTAAACACAATGCTGCCCCATCTACAGCTAAACACAATGCTGCCCCATCCACAGCTAAACACAATGCTGCCCCATCCACAGCTAAACACAATGCTGCCCCATCCACAGCTAAACACAATGCTGCCCCATCCACAGCTAAACACAATGCTGCCCCATCCACAGCTAAACACAATGCTGCCCCATCCACAGCTAAACACAATGCTGCCCCATCCACAGCTAAACACAATGCTGCCCCATCCACAGCTAAACACAATGCTGCCCCATCCACAGCTAAACACAATGCTGCCCCATCCACAGCTAAACACAATGCTGCCCCATCCACAGCTAAACACAATGCTGCCCCATCCACAGCTAAACACAATGCTGCCCCATCCACAGCTAAACACAATGCTGCCCCATCCACAGCTAAACACAATGCTGCCCCATCCACAGCTAAACACAATGCTGCCCCATCCACAGCTAAACACAATGCTGCCCCATCCACAGCTAAACACAATGCTGCCCCATCCACAGCTAAACACAATGCTGCCCCATCCACAGCTAAACACAATGCTGCCCCATCTACAGCTAAACACAATGCTGCCCCATCTACAGCTAAACACAATGCTGCCCCATCTACAGCTAAACACAATGCTGCCCCATCCACAGCTAAACACAATGCTGCCCCATCCACAGCTAAACACAATGCTGCCCCATCCACAGCTAAACACAATGCTGCCCCATCCACAGCTAAACACAATGCTGCCCCATCCACAGCTAAACACAATGCTGCCCCATCCACAGCTAAACACAATGCTGCCCCATCCACAGCTAAACACAATGCTGCCCCATCCACAGCTAAACACAATGCTGCCCCATCCACAGCTAAACACAATGCTGCCCCATCCACAGCTAAACACAATGCTGCCCCATCCACAGCTAAACACAATGCTGCCCCATCCACAGCTAAACACAATGCTGCCCCATCCACAGCTAAACACAATGCTGCCCCATCCACAGCTAAACACAATGCTGCCCCATCCACAGCTAAACACAATGCTGCCCCATCCACAGCTAAACACAATGCTGCCCCATCCACAGCTAAACACAATGCTGCCCCATCCACAGCTAAACACAATGCTGCCCCATCCACAGCTAAACACAATGCATCCCCATCCACAGCTAAACACAATGCTGCCCCATCCACAGCTAAACACAATGCTGCCTCATCCACAGCTAAAAACAATGCTGCCCCATCCACAGCTAAACACAATGCTGCCTCATCCACAGCTAAAAACAATGCTGCCCCATCCACAGCTAAACACAATGCTGCCCCATCCACAGCTAAACACAATGCTGCCCCATCCACAGCTAAACACAATGCTGCCCCATCCACAGCTAAACACAATGCTGCCCCATCCACAGCTAAACACAATGCTGCCCCATCCACAGCTTAAAACAATGCTGCCCCATCCACAGCTTAAAACAATGCTGCCCCATCCACAGCTTAAAACAATGCTGCCCCATCCACAGCTTAAATCAATGCTGCCCCATCCACAGCTTAAAACAATGCTGCCCCATCCACAGCTTAAAACAATGCTGCCCCATCCACAGCTAAAAACAATGCTGCCCCATCCACAGCTAAACACAATGCTGCCCCATCCACAGCTTAAAACAATGCTGCCCCATCCACAGCTAAACACAATGCTGCCCCAACCACAGCTTAAAACAATGCTGCCCCATCCACAGCTTAAAACAATGCTGCCCCATCCACAGCTTAAAACAATGCTGCCCCATCCACAGCTTAAAACAATGCTGCCCCATCCACAGCTTAAAACAATGCTGCCCCATCCACAGCTAAACACAATGCTGCCTCATCCACAGCTTAAAACAATGCTGCCCCATCCACAGCTAAAAACAATGCTGCCCCATCCACAGCTTAAAACAATGCTGCCCCATCCACAGCTAAAAACAATGCTGCCCCATCCACAGCTTAAAACAATGCTGCCCCATCCACAGCTAAACACAATGCTGCCTCATCCACAGCTAAAAACAATGCTGCCCCATCCACAGCTAAACACAATGCTGCCCCATCCACAGCTAAACACAATGCTGCCCCATCCACAGCTAAACACAATGCTGCCCCATCCACAGCTAAACACAATGTTGCCCCGTCCACAGCTAAAAACAATGCTGCCCCATCCACAGCTAAACACAATGCTGCCTCATCCACAGCTAAAAACAATGCTGCCACATCCACAGCTAAACACAATGCTGCCCCATCCACAGCTAAACACAATGCTGCCCCATCCACAGCTAAACACAATGCTGCCCCATCCACAGCTTAAAACAATGCTGCCACATCCACAGCTTAAAACAATGCTGCCCCATCCACAGCTTAAAACAATGCTGCCCTATACACAGCTAAACACAATGCTGCCCCATCCACAGCTAAACACAATGCTGCCCCATCCACAGCTTAAAACAATGCTGCCCCATCCACAGCTAAACACAATGCTGCCCCATCCACAGCTAAACACAATGCTGCCCCATCCACAGCTAAACACAATGCTACCCCATCCACAGCTAAACACAATGCTGCCCCATCCACAGCTTAAAACAATGCTGCCCCATCCACAGCTAAACACAATGCTGCCCCATCCACAGCTAAACACAATGCTGCCCCATCCACAGCTAAACACAATGCTGCCCCATCCACAGCTTAAAACAATGCTGCCCCATCCACAGCTTAAAACAATGCTGCCCCATCCACAGCTAAACACAATGCTGCCCCATCCACAGCTAAAAACAATGCTGCCCCATCCACAGCTAAACACAATGCTGCCCCATCCACAGCTAAACACAATGCTGCCCCATCCACAGCTAAAAACAATGCTGCCCCATCCACAGCTAAACACAATGCTGCCTCATCCACAGCTAAAAACAATGCTGCCACATCCACAGCTAAACACAATGCTGCCCCATCCACAGCTAAACACAATGCTGCCCCATCCACAGCTAAACACAATGCTGCCCCATCCACAGCTTAAAACAATGCTGCCACATCCACAGCTTAAAACAATGCTGCCCCATCCACAGCTTAAAACAATGCTGCCCTATACACAGCTAAACACAATGCTGCCCCATCCACAGCTAAACACAATGCTGCCCCATCCACAGCTTAAAACAATGCTGCCCCATCCACAGCTAAACACAATGCTGCCCCATCCACAGCTAAACACAATGCTGCCCCATCCACAGCTAAACACAATGCTACCCCATCCACAGCTAAACACAATGCTGCCCCATCCACAGCTTAAAACAATGCTGCCCCATCCACAGCTAAACACAATGCTGCCCCATCCACAGCTAAACACAATGCTGCCCCATCCACAGCTAAACACAATGCTGCCCCATCCACAGCTTAAAACAATGCTGCCCCATCCACAGCTTAAAACAATGCTGCCCCATCCACAGCTAAACACAATGCTGCCCCATCCACAGCTAAAAACAATGCTGCCCCATCCACAGCTAAACACAATGCTGCCCCATCCACAGCTAAACACAATGCTGCCCCATCCACAGCTAAAAACAATACTGCCCCATCCACAGCTAAACACAATGCTGCCCCATCCACAGCTAAACACAATGCTGCCCCATCCACAGCTAAAAACAATGCTGCCCCATCCACAGCTAAAAACAATGCTGCCCCATCCACAGCTAAACACAATGCTGCCTCATCCACAGCTTAAAACAATGCTGCCCCATCCACAGCTAAACACAATGCTGCCCCGTCCACAGCTAAACACAATGCTGCCCCATCCACAGCTAAACACAATGCTACCCCATCCACAGCTAAAAACAATGCTACCCCATCCACAGCTATAAACAATGCTGCCTCATCCACAGCTAAAAACAATGCTGCCCCATCCACAGCTAAACACAATGCTGCCCCATCCACAGCTAAAAACAATGCTGCCCCATCCACAGCTAAACACAATGCTGCCCCATCCACAGCTAAACACAATGCTGCCCCATCCACAGCTAAACACAATGCTGCCCCATCCACAGCTTAAAACAATGCTGCCCCATCCACAGCTAAAAACAATGCTGCCCCATCCACAGCTTAAAACAATGCTGCCCCATCCACAGCTTAAAACAATGCTGCCCCATCCACAGCTAAACACAATGCTGCCCCATCCACAGCTAAACACAATGCTGCCCCATCCACAGCTAAACACAATGCTGCCCCATCCACAGCTAAACACAATGCTGCCCCATCCACAGCTCAATCCAAAATGCCTCCCCATGAACTGAAAGAGAGGCTCCTTTTGTAGGGGTAGCCCCTCCCCTCAGAACAATTTACACTAATTAATTGAGCAATTACCTAGTCAAACCTACATTTTCCATTTAACTAAACATACTAAAGGAAATACATTGCAACACGTTTTCTATGAAACAATATCACAATATAACATTCACAACATTACATCACTACTGACATGGAGTCTTTCAATATGCCCATATGCATTAATGAGCCATTTAGGACAGGCACTACAAAGACAGCCCAATTCCCTTAGCTCGGGTCCTTATCCAGCATACCCGGAAGCTACAGAGATGGAGAGAGAGAGGAACAGAACAAACAAATAACGTGTTCATCCATAACATCCATAAGTAAAATAGTTATTGCTTAT
This sequence comes from Salvelinus fontinalis, assembly GCF_029448725.1. Classification (NCBI taxonomy): domain Eukaryota; kingdom Metazoa; phylum Chordata; class Actinopteri; order Salmoniformes; family Salmonidae; genus Salvelinus; species Salvelinus fontinalis. The sequence continues at coordinate 65,494,768 of NC_074667.1, forward strand.
ATTAAATATGAACACTTGTCTGTTTAATTCTTTATCCCATAACCGGTTACTGACGTAAGTGTGACATGTATGTACTAAGATAGAGAAGTTAACTTGTGTGTCGACCCACATTGTTAACTTATCTGATAACGGAGCGAGGTGGAGCGATGAATGTTTGCGTTAAAGTACCAAATGCTGCCCGCGGCCGTGACGGACTTCTACGTCACAGGAGTTCCTTAGTAATTAGTGACCTAGACAACCAGGTGAGGGCAGTTCTTTACTAATTAGTGACCTAGACAACCAGGTGAGGGCTGTTCTTTACTAATTAGTGACCCAGACAACCAGGTGAGGGCAGTTCTTTACTAATTAGTGACCCAGACAACCAGGTGAGGGCAGTTCTTTACTAATTAGTGACCCAGACAACCAGGTGAGGGCTGTTCTTTACTAATTAGTGACCTAGACAACCAGGTGAGGGCTGTTCCTTACTAATTAGTGACCCAGACAACCAGGTGAGGGCAGTTCTTTACTAATTAGTGACCCAGACAACCAGGTGAGGGCTGATCTTTACTAATTAGTGACCCAGACAACCAGGTGAGGGCTGTTCTTTACTAATTAGTGACCCAGACAACTAGGTGAGGGCTGTTCTTTACTAATTAGTGACCTTCATGAATTATTAAGGGAGGAGCAAAAACCCGCATCAACTCTGCCCTACGTGGAATTAGTTTGACACGTGCTGTACATTCATTGTATTAGTAAATACATTTTTCTTTAAAGTATTTTTTTTTAAGAATGTTTGAGCTTTTTGATTCCAGTGATACAGTGCATTGGGAAAGTATTCAGACTTCTTGACTTTTTCCACATTTTGTTACATTACAGCCTTATTCTAAAATGAATTAAATTGTTTTTTTCCCCACATCAATCTACACACAATACCACATAATGAAAAAGCAAAAACAGGTTTTTAGAATTTTTTTCAAATGTATAAAACAAAAATAAGACAAATATTAAATTTACTTAAGTATTCAGATCCTTTACTCAGCACTTTGTTGAGGCATCATTGGCAGTCGATTACAGCCTCGAGTCTTCTTGGGTATGACACTACAAGCTTGGCACACCTGTATTTGGGGAGTTTCTCCCATTCTTCTCTGCAGATCCTCTCAAGCTCTGTCAGGTTGCATGGGTAGCGTCACTGCACAGCTATTTTCAGGTCTCTCCAGAGATGTTCAATCGAAATCAAGTCCAGGCTCTGGCTGGGCCACTCAAGGACATTCAGAGACTTGTCCCGAAGCCACTCCTGCGTTGTCTTGGCTGTGAGCTTAGGGTCGTTGTCCTGTTGGAAGGTAAACCTTCACCCCAGTCTGAGGTCCTGAGCGCTCTGGAGCAGGTTTTCATCAAGGATCTCTCTGTACTTTGCTCTGATCATCTTTCCCTAAATCCTGACTAGTCTTCCAGTCCCTGCCACTGAAAAACATCCCAACAGCATGATGCTTCCACCACCATGCTTCACCGTAGGGATGGTGCCAGGTTTCCTCCCGATGTGACGCTTGGCATTCAGGTCAAAGTGTTCAATCTTGGTTTCATCAGACCAGAGAATCTTGTTTTTCATGGTCTGAGAGTCTTTAGGTGCCTTTTGGCAAACTCCAAGAGGCCTGTCATGTGCCTTTTACTGAGGAGTGGCTTCAGTCTGGCCACTCTAGCATAAAGGCCTGATTGGGGGAGTGCTGCAGAGATGGTTGTCCTTCTGGAAGGTTCTCCCATCTCCACAGAGGAACTCTGGGGCTCTGTCAGTAACCATCAGGTTCTTGGTCACCTCCCAGACCAAGGCCCGTCTCCCCCCGATAGCTCAGTTTGGCTGGGCGGCTAGCTCTAGGAAGAGTCTTGGTGGTTCCAAACTTCTTCCATTTAAGAATGATGGAGGCCACTATGTTCTTGGGGAACTTCAATGCTGCAGAAATGTTTTGGTACCCTTCCCCAAATTTGTGCCTTGACACGATCCTGTCTCGGAGTTGTACAGACAATTCCTTCGACCTCATGGCTTGGTTTTTGCTCTGACATGCACTGTCAACTGTGGGACCTTATATAGACAGGTGTGTGCCTTTCCAAATCGTGTCCAATCAATTAAAGTTACCACAGGTGAACTCCAATTAAGTTGTCGAGGATGATCAACGGAAACAGGATCCACCTGAGCTCATTTCGAGTCTCATCGCAAAGGGTCGGAAATACTTATGTAAATAAGGTATTTCTGTTTTTTATTTGTAATACATTTGCAAAAATGTCTAAAACCCTGTTTTAATTTGTCATTATGTGGTATTGTGATGTCATTATGTGGTATTGTGATGTCATTATGTGGTATTGTGATGTCATTATGGGGTATTGTGATGTCATTATGGGGTATTGTGATGTGATTATGGGGTATTGTGATGTCATTATGGGGTATTGTGATGTCATTATGGGGTATTGTGATGTCATTATGGGGTATTGTGATGTCATTATGGGGTATTGTGATGTGATTATGGGGTATTGTGTGTAGATTGATGAGGGAAAAAAAGATTTAATCCATTTTAGAATAAGGCTGTAATAAACAACATGTGCACTGTACATCCTTGTTGTCATAGTAATGATAACCAATGTGTTTTAAACTCACCTCATCCACAACCAATGTGTTTTAAACTCAGCTCATACACTACCATTGTGTTTCAGTGTAAACTCAGCTCATTCACTACCAATGTGTTTCAGTTTAAACTCACCTCATCCACAACCAATGTGTTTCAGTTTAAACTCACCTCATCCACAACCAATGTGTTTCAGTGTAAACTCACCTCATCCACTACCAATGTGTTTCAGTGTAAACTCAGCTCATCCACAACCAATGTGTTTCAGTTTAAACTCACCTCATCCACAACCAATGTGTTTCAGTTTAAACTCACCTCATCCACAACCAATGTGTTTTAAACTCACCTCATCCACAACCAATGTGTTTTAAACTCACCTCATCCACAACCAATGTGTTTTAAACTCACCTCATCCACAACCAATGTGTTTTAAACTCACCTCATCCACAACCAATGTGTTTTAAACTCACCTCATCCACAACCAATGTGTTTTAAACTCACCTCATCCACAACCAATGTGTTTTAAACTCACCTCATCCACAACCAATGTGTTTTAAACTCACCTCATCCACAACCAATGTGTTTTAAACTCACCTCATCCACAACCATTGTGTTTCAGTGTAAACTCAGCTCATTCACTACCAATGTGTTTCAGTTTAAACTCACCTCATTCACTACCAATGTGTTTCAGTGTAAACTCACCTCATCCACTACCAATGTGTTTCAGTGTGTTCTGGTGGGTTGGAGGCCCCCTGTGGAGATCACGGGAACTGTGATGATGGACGCATGGGGTCTGGACGGTGCCGGTGTCACGATGGCTTCAAAGGAATAGCCTGTGAGCTGTGTGAACTTAAACACTATGGAACCAATTGTACAGCGTGTAACTGCACAAATCAGGGCCAATGTGAGGAGGGGATGGAGGGAGATGGGACCTGTTCCTGTACTGAGGGCTGGACTGGAGACCGCTGCCACCTTAAAATAGGTAAACAGTGATTCAGCTATTATGAAACTACACTATTACATAAAAAAAAACATTCCTTATCCATGATACTTCAATGGTTGACTATCCAGGAATATAAAGGAAAAGGACCCGTGTACTGGGTGTAAGGAATGTTTTGGGGATGTTCAAGGAAAAGGACCCGTGTACTGGGTGTAAGGAATGTTTCGTGGATGTTCAAGTCCCTCCGTCAAGTACCTGCTTCCCTTTTTCTTCAAGCTGGGCTGAAGCACCTTTGGGGATATATTTGAACTATTACATGGTAATGTGATATGCCACAAACAGACAATTCATAATAGTATCTTATATACTACCTCCACGCTTTGTGTGCGTGTAGCAGTATATTGCTGGTAGGTAGCCCAGCGGCTAAGGAGTTGGACCTGTAGCTGAAAGGTCACCTGTTCAAATCCCAGGCCAGGTGCTGGGGGAAAAAAGGGGGGGGTTGATCTGGTAACTGGAGGGCTATTAAGTTCATATTCTAACAACTATCCCCTACCGTTGGGCCCTTGAGCAAGGCCCTTAACCCCTCAACATGTTCTCCAACCAGGGGCACTGCAGCTTCACCCTGTGCTGCTGTCAAACGTGTGATGTGTGTCTGTGCGATGTGTCATGTGGTGGGGGATTAAGAGAGAAGACATTTCTTTATACCTATAATAAATATAATAACTATAACTATAATAATAATAATAACAACAATAATATTATATATGATAATAATAACAATCATTCTAATAATAACTACAAAAATAATAACTATAAACATGTATAAAAACAACTATAATAATAACTATAATAATAATAATAACCATAATAATACATCATAATAACAAATATAATAACTATAATAATACATACAATAAATAAAAACAACTATAATAATAATTATATAATAATAATAATAACCATAATAATACATCATAATAACAAATATAATAATAATAACTATATATATATTTTTTTAAATATACAATTAACTAATAATAACTCTAACAATAATAACTATAATAATAAAACGATAAACTATAATAATAACAAAGACTATAATAACAAAATATAATAATAATAACAACTATAATAATAATAAAGTAGCTATGGACAAAAAGTTGTATTGTATGTGTGGGTCCGTGTGTGATAACTTTGTCAACTGTTGTGTCCAATCAGAGAAGAAGCCGGTGTGTTCTCCAGAGTGCCATGTTAACGCTGTGTGTCTGCCCGGCAACATCTGTCTCTGTCAGTCACAGTATGTGGGGGACGGCTTGAACTGCACTGGTGGGTTGGAATCATTATTTAACTCATTTATTACCCACAATCCAGTTAGCTAATAGATTAACCCAATGTATTCATTCTAAATCCACACCTCTTGGTGTGTTGCGTCATGACTAGGGGCCCAGAGTTTTTCCAGACCATGTGACCTGACCAGGAAAAACTCTTTGGCCCTAAACGTTTAGCGAGTCTTGGGGTTGCGTCCCAAATGGCACCCTAGTTTCCGCTAGTGTGCACTTATTTTGAGTAGTGCACAATTTAGGGAACAGGGTGATATTTTAGATGAAGACCCAATGTAGTTTGTTAGTCACCATGGAAACTGTGTGCACTAATTAGGTAATAGGGTGCCATTTGAGACTGAGCCTTGCTATTCTGTTTCCAAATCTTCTCGTCCAGCTCCTGGCCTGTTATATTATTACTTATCTCTGTGTCTCCTCCAGCTCCTGATCTATGTGCGGAGTACAACGGAGGCTGCCACCAGCATGCAGCCTGTCTCCAGACAGACCTGCAGGTCAACTGTACGTGTCTGTCTGGCTACGAGGGTGACGGCTATGTCTGCTCACCTATCAACAGGTGTGTCACAGAGACCAACGGAGGATGCAGTGACTTCGCTACTTGCCTGTTCACAGGGCCTGTGAGTGGTGGCTTCATATTCATGTTTTTCTGGCGCTTTCTCAATTGTCTTTTCCTTCCTGTTGAACGCAGAACGAGGGAGCGCTCGGTTTGTTCTTTTGTAAAGTTTTGAAAGTCTCTGAAAAAGTTTGGTTAGTAGCTAGCCACCTTTTGAGTTTGGATCCTGCGACGTGGTTGGCATCAGTTGCTGGAACCGCTACTATCTGTCCAGTGATCCTGCCGACCAAGGCCGGGTCTGAGGAGCGGTTTGGTGTAGAAGCTAGCCTAGCTGCTAGCTAGCTGCCTATCAAGCTAGCAGGGTTTCCTTGAGGGTGTTGTTAGCCATTGTGGCTGGGACCAGCTTGTCTAGATCCCTCCTGTTTGCCAATGCTGTTTGCCAATGCTTATGGGGGAGGTGTTACTGTATATATTCATATCCCTGTAATGCTTATGGGGGGGTGTTGCTGTATATATTCAGAGCCATATCCCTGTAATGCTTATGGGGGAGGTGTTACTGTATATATTCAGAGCCATATCCCTGTAATGCTTATGGGGGAGGTGTTACTGTATATATTCAGAGCCATATCCCTGTAATGCTTATGGGGGAGGTGTTACTGTATATATTCAGAGCCATATCCCTGTAATGCTTATGGGGGAGGTGTTGCCGTATATATTCAGAGCCATATCCCTGTAATGCTTATGGGGGAGGTGTTACTGTATATATTCAGAGCCATATCCCTGTAATGCTTACGGGGGAGGTGTCACTGTATATATTCAGAGCCATATCCCTGTAATGCTTATGGGGGAGGTGTTACTGTATATATTCAGAGCCATATCCCTGTAATGCTTAGATAAGATCTTATGTCAAGTGTTATTGAAGTGTTGTGGTTGCAGGTTTCTGTCTGTATGTAGTAAAACACAAAACACTTTCTGGGCTAATAATGTAAGAAATAACCAACAACAAAAAAATAATACTTTCAAAGTTGCTTAGGAGCTTGAAGCAGAGCTGCCATGTCTGTCGGCGCCATCTTGCAGAAAGACAAATTCAACTCCGTCTTTCATCCAATCAGATGGCTTATTTATCACAAAACCATTTAATGTTTCCAATTATTTTATTGATTACTTCATTGGCAAAGTGGGAAAATGTAGGAAAGGAAATACCACACACGAACAGTGAGCCATTGTGGCTGGGACCAGCTTGTGTCTAGATCCCTGCTGTTTGCCATTGTGGCTGGGACCAGCTTGTCTCTAGATCCCTGCTGTTTGCCATTGTGGCTGGGACCAGCTTGTCTCTAGATCCCTGCTGTTTGTCATTGTGGCTGGGATCAGCTTGTGTCTAGATCCCTGCTGTTTGTCATTGTGGCTGGGACCAGCTTGTGTCTAGATCCCTGCTGTTTGTCATTGTGGCTGGGACCAGCTTGTGTCTAGATCCCTGTTGTTTGCCATTGTGGCTGGGACCAGCTTGTGTCTAGATCCCTGTTGTTTGCCATTGTGGCTGGGACCAGCTTGTGTCTAGATCCCTGCTGTTTGCCATTGTGGCTGGGACCAGCTTGTCTCTAGATCCCTGCTGTGTGCCATTGTGGCTGGGACCAGCTTGTGGCTGTCTAGATCCCTGCTGTTTGCCATTGTGGCTGGGACCAGCTTGTGTCTAGATCCCTGCTGTTTGTCATTGTGGCTGGGACCAGCTTGTGTCTAGATCCCTGCTGTTTGCCATTGTGGCTGGGACCAGCTTGTGTCTAGATCCCTGCTGTTTGCCATTGTGGCTGGGACCAGCTTGTGTCTAGATCCCTGCTGTTTGTCATTGTGGCTGGGACCAGATTGTGTCTAGATCCCTGCTGTTTGCCAATGCTGTTTGCCAATGCTTATGGGGGAGGTGTTACTGTATATATTCAGAGCCATATCCCTGTAATGCTTATGGGGGAGGTGTTACTGTATATATTCAGAGCCATATCCCTGTAATGCTTATGGGGGAGGTGTTACTGTATATATTCAGAGCCATATCCCTGTAATGCTTATGGGGGAGGTGTTGCTGTATATATTCAGAGCCATATCCCTGTAATGCTTATGGGGGAGGTGTTACTGTATATATTCAGAGCCATATCCCTGTAATGCTTATGGGGGAGGTGTTACTGTATATATTCAGAGCCATATCCCTGTAATGCTTATAGGGGAGGTGTTGCTGTATATATTCAGAGCCATATCCCTGTAATGCTTATGGGGGAGGTGTTACTGTATATATTCAGAGCCATATCCCTGTAATGCTTATGGGGGGTGGGGGAGGTGTTGCTGTATATATTCAGAGCCATATCCCTGTAATGCTTATGGGGGAGGTGTTACTGTATATATTCAGAGCCATATCCCTGTAATGCTTATGGGGGGTGGGGGAGGTGTTGCTGTATATATTCAGAGCCATATCCCTGTAATGCTTATGGGGGAGGTGTTACTGTATATATTCAGAGCCATATCCCTGTAATGCTTATGGGGGGTGGGGGAGGTGTTGCTGTATATATTCAGAGCCATATCCCTGTAATGCTTATGGGGGAGGTGTTACTGTATATATTCAGAGCCATATCCCTGTAATGCTTATGGGGGAGGTGTTACTGTATATATTCAGAGCCATTTCCCTGTAATGCTTATGGGGGAGGTGTTACTGTATATATTCAGAGCCATATCCCTGTAATGCTTATGGGGGAGGTGTTGCTGTATATATTCAGAGCCATATCCCTGTAATGCTTATGGGGGAGGTGTTACTGTATATATTCAGAGCCATATCCCTGTAATGCTTATGGGGGAGGTGTTACTGTATATATTCAGAGCCATATCCCTGTAATGCTTATGGGGGAGGTGTTACTGTATATATTCAGAGCCATATCCCTGTAATGCTTATGGGGGAGGTGTTACTGTATATATTCAGAGCCATATCCCTGTAATGTTTATGGGGGAGGTGTTACTGTATATATTCAGAGCCATATCCCTGTAATGCTTATGGGGGAGGTGTTGCTGTATATATTCATATCCCTGTAATGCTTAGATAAGATCTTATGTCAAGTGTTATTGAAGTGTTGTGGTTGCAGGTTTCTGTCTGTATGTAATAAAACACAAAACACTTTCTGGGCTAATAATGTAAGAAATAACCACAAAAAAAAAATAATACTTTCAAAGTTGCTTAGGAGCTTGAAGCAGAGCTGCCATGTCTGTCGGCGCCATCTTGCAGAAAGACAAATTCAACTCCGTCTTTCATCCAATCAGATGGCTTATTTATCACAAAACCATTTAATGTTTCCAATTATTTTATTGATTACTTCATTGGCAAAGTGGGAAAATGTAGGAAAGGAAATGCCACACACGAACAGTGAGCCATTGTCTTCGTGCATAAAAAAAAAATGAAAGGTCGAATTTTGTGGAAGAGGTAGAGAAATTATTGTTATAGATCAATAATGACAAACCTCCTGGCTTTGACATCTTGGATGGAAAGCTACTGAGGATGGTAGCTGACTCTATAGCCACTCCTATCTGTCTTATCTTTAATCTGAGACTAGAGGAAGGGGTTTGTCCTCAGACCTGGAGGGAAGCCAAAGTCATTCTGCTACCCAAAAGTGGCAAAGCGGCCTTTACTGGTTCTAACAGCAGACCAATCAGCTTGCTTCCAGCTCTTAGGAAACTGTTGGGAAAAAATGTGTTTGACCAAATACAATGCTATTTCTCTGTAAACAGATTGACAGACTTTCAGCATGCTTATAGAGAAGGGCACTCAACATGTACTGCACTGTCACGAATGACTGATGATTGGCTGAAATAAATGGATTAAAAGAAGATTGTGGGAGCTGTACTGATTTCAGTGCAGCCTTTGATATTATTGACCATAACCTGTTGTTGAGAAAAAAACTAAAAGCATTGTATTTGGTACAAATCATTCCCCTAGCTCGAGACCTCAGCTGAATCTGGTAATGAATGGTGTGGCTGTTGAACAAGTTGAGGAGACTAAATTACTTGGTGTTACCTTAGATTGTAAACTGTCATGGTCAAAACATATATATATATATTTCTTTAACTTTATTTAACCAGGAAGGGCTCATTGAGATTTGAAATCTCTTTTTCAAGAGCGTCCTGGCCCAGATAGGCAGCACCAAGTCATTACACAATTACAATTACAGAGTGTTGGAATAGTAACCGAAAGGTTGCAAGTTCGAATCCCCGAGCTGACAAGGTACAAATCTGTCGTTCTGCCCCTGAACAAAGCAGTTAAACCCACTGTTCTTAGGCCGTCATTGAAAATAAGAATTAGTTCTTAACTGACTTGCCTAGTTAAATAAAGGTAAAATTTAAAAAAATAAATAAACACAGACAACATGAAAAATCAGAAAACCATCTAGTTAAAACCATAGAATTCACAAGAGTATAACAGCAACATAAAACAGCTCATTAAAAACATTGACAGGTCAGGGAATAAGCCTCAAAATCCTTCATCAGTGATTCAAAAACACCAAATCGGGACAAGTTCTTCCAGTTTAAAAGTGTTTTGTAAGGCGTTCCAAGACGATGGCGCAGAGTACATAAAAGCCCTTCTACCAAATTTAGTTCGGACATTTGGAACAGTTAGCAGGATAAAGTCATGGATTCAAAGGTTGTAAAGATGGGGAGAGTTCTGTAATAAAAGAGATGCTCTGCTTTTTTGACACCACAATTATAAAGGAAGTCCTGCAGGCTCTAGTTTTATCTTATCTTGATTATTGTCCAGTCATATGGTCAAGATCTGCTCAAAAAGACCTAGTTAAGCTGCAGCTGGCCCAGAACAGAGCGACACGTGCTGCTCTTCATTTTAATCAGAGGGTTGATATAAATACTGTACATGCCAGTCTCTCTTGGCTCAGAGTTGAAGAGAGACTGACTGCATCACTTCTTTATTTTTATAAGAAAAATGTATGTGTTGAAAATCCCAAATTGTTTGCGTAGTCAACTTACTCAAAGCTCTGACACACACACTTACCCCACCAGACATGTCACCAGGGGTCTTTTCACAGTCCCCAAATCCAGAACAAATTCAAGAAAGCGTCCAGTATTATATACATTTAGCCATTATTTCATGGATCTCCCATCATATTGCTCAAACGAACAGCAAACCTGGTTTAAAAAAACAGATAAAGCAGCACCTCACAACGCCTCTCTCCTGTTTGACCCAGATATAGTGTGTATGTATTGATACTGTAATGTAGGATATGTGAGATGCTTTGAAACATACATGTAGTTCTGTCCTTGAGCTGTTCTTGTCTATTAATGTTCTGTATTATGTCATGTGGTGTGTGGACCCCAAGAAGAGTAGCTGCTGCTTTAGCGACCGCTAGTGGGGATCCTAATAAAATACCAAACACCAGAATCCTTGCATTCTATCTCCTCACTTCTTTCTCAAAATGCGTTGGAGGAGAAAGTCCAAGGTTGGTCTCCTCCGGTACATGTTGAGACCTAGTTATTCTTGGTTTTAGTAATGTCCTGATGTGTTCTATCCTCTCAGAATGAGCGTCAGTGCGAGTGTCTTGATGGGTACGTGGGGAACGGGCTCCAGTGTCTGGAGAAGGTGGTTCCACCTGTCGACCGCTGTCTGGAGGAGAACGGAGGATGTGACCCCCAGGCCACGTGCAAGGACCTGCATTACCACAGTAAGAACTGACCTAATACCTGCATTACCACAGAACTGAACTAAGACCTGCATTACCACAGAACTGACCTAATACCTGCATTACCACAGAACTGACCTAATACCTGCATTACCACAGAACTGACCTAAGACCTGCATTACCACAGAACTGAACTAAGACCTGCATTACCACAGAACTGAACTAAGACCTGCATTACCACAGAACTGACCTAAGACCTGCATTACCACAGAACTGACCTAAGACCTGCATTACCACAGAACTGACCTAAGACCTGCATTACCACAGAACTGACCTAAGACCTGCATTACCACAGAACTGACCTAAGACCTGCATTACCACAGAACTGACCTAAGACCTGCATTACCACAGAACTGACCTAAGACCTGCATTACCACAGAACTGACCTAAGACCTGCATTACCACAGAACTGACCTAAGACCTGCATTACCACAGAACTGACCTAAGACCTGCATTACCACAGAACTGACCTAAGACCTGCATTACCACAGAACTGACCTAAGACCTGCATTACCACAGAACTGACCTAAGACCTGCATTACCACAGAACTGAACTAAGACCTGCATTACCACAGAACTGAACTAAGACCTGCATTACCACAGAACTGACCTAAGACCTGCATTACCACAGAACTGACCTAAGACCTGCATTACCACAGAACTGAACTAAGACCTGCATTACCACAGAACTGACCTAAGACCTGCATTACCACAGAACTGACCTAAGACCTGCATTACCACAGAACTGACCTAAGACCTGCATTACCACAGAACTGACCTAAGACCTGCATTACCACAGAACTGACCTAAGACCTGCATTACCACAGAACTGAACTAAGACCTGCATTACCACAGAACTGACCTAAGACCTGCATTACCACAGAACTGACCTAAGACCTGCATTACCACAGAATTGACCTAAGACCTGCATTACCACAGAACTGACCTAAGACCTGCATTACCACAGAACTGACCTAAGACCTGCATTACCACAGAACTGACCTAAGACCTGCATTACCACAGAACTGAACTAAGACCTGCATTACCACAGTTCGCTCTGCCATTTCCTGTCTGGAAAAATTTGAATAGTTCGCCTAAATTCAGTTTGTGAAGAGAATCAATTTACCAATGTTAACCGCTGTGGAATATCTCCATTACCAAAAAGATAGTGTTTTTCAGCTGTTTGGCGTTGGTGTACAAAACCGAAAGTAAAAGAAGCAAATACAGAAATGTAAAGAACTGTAAGCATAGAAATAGCACGCATAGAACAGACTGTTTTTACATTGTTGCGTCTGGAATTGTGACATGAATAGGTAACTGTCTCGTGTTGATAGTAATACTGCCAGTGACAATAATATATTTTTTGAAAACAATAACGTTATGCCTACCTGTGTTGATTTCAATCACAGGTATATATTATGGCTGGGAAACTCAAGAACTCCAATTTCAAGAGAATACTGCTATGAATACTGCTATGTAGAAGGAACTATACTAGCTAAATATATATATTTTGCCCCCTCACCCATCAATACACATAACCCTATGATGACAAAGTGAAAACATGTTTTTATAAATGTTTGCAAATTTATTGAAAATGAAATACAGACATACACGAAACATAAGTATGTGGACACCCCTCCAAATGAGTGGATTCAGCTGTTTCAGCCACACCGGTTGCTGACAGGTGTATAAAATCGAGCACAGCCAAGCAATCTCCACAGACAAACATTGGAAGTAGAATTGCCTTACTGCTGAGCTCAGTAACTTTTAAACGTGGCACCGTCATAGGATGCCACCTTTCCAACAAGTCAGATCGTCACATTTCTCCCCTGCTGGAGCTCGTCGCCGTTGGACCGCGTTCTCTGGAATGATGAATAACGCTTCACCATCTGGCGAGCCGATGGACGAATCTGGATTTGGCGGATGCCAGGAGAACGCAACCTGCCCCAATGCAGAGTGCCAACTGTAAAGTTTGGTGGAGGAGGAATAATGGTCTGGGGCTGTTTTTCATGGTTCGGGCCCCTTAGTTCCAGTGAGGGGAAATCTTAACACTACAGCATACAATGACATTCTAGACGATTCTGTGCTTCCAACTTTGTTGCAACAGTTTGGGGAAGGCCCTTTCCTGGTTCAACTTCAGAACCATCTCCATGATTTTGGAATGAGATGTTGGACAAGCATGTGTCCACATACTTTTGACCATGTAGTGCCTATACAGTTTAAGTCGGAAGCTTAGGTTGGAGTCATTAAAACTCATTTTTAAACCACTCCACAAAATTCTTGTTAACAAACTATAGTTTTTGCAATTCGGTTAGGACGTCTACTTTGTGCATGACACAAGTAATTTTTCCAACAATTGTTTACAGACAGATTATTTCACTGTATCACAATTCCAGTGGATCAGAAAATTACATACACTAAGTTGACTGCCTTTACCCAGCTTGGAAAATTCCTGAAAATGTCATGGCTTTAGAAGCTTCTGATAAGCTAATTGACATCATTTGAGTCAATTGGAGGTGTACCTGTGGATGTATTTCAAGGCCTACCTTCAAACTCAGTGCCTCTTTGCTTGACATCATGGGAAAATCAAAAGAAATCAGCCAAGACCTCAGGGAAAATTGTAGACCTCCACAAGTCTGGTTCATCCTTGGGAGCAATTTCCAAATACCTGAAGGTACCACGTTCATCTGTACAAACAATAGTACGCAAGTATAAACACCATGGGACCACGCAGCAGTCATACTGCTCAGGAAGGAGACGCGTTCTGTCTCCTAGAGATGAACGTACTTTGATGTGAAAAGTGCAAATCAATCCCAGAACATTAGCAAAGGACCTTGTGAAGATGCTGGAGAAAACGGGTAAAAAAGTATCTATATCCACAGTAAAACGAGTCCTATAATCGACATAACCTGAAAGGCCGCTCAGCAAGGAAGAAGCCACTGCTCCAAAACCGCCATAAAAAAGCCAGAATACGGTTTGCAACTGCACATTGGGACAAATATTGTACTTTTTGGAGAAATGTCCTCTGGTCTGATGAAACAAAAATATAACTGTTTGGCCATAATGACAATCATTATGTTTGGAGGAAAAAGGGGGAGGCTTGCAAGCCGAAGAACACCATCCCAACCATGAATCACGGGGGTGGCAGCATCATGTTGTGGGGGTGCTTTGCTGCAGGAAGGACTGGTGCACTTCACAAATTAGATGGCATCATGAGGAAGGGAAATGATGTGGATATATTGAAGCAAAATCTCAAGACTTAAGTCAGGAAGTTAAAGCTTGGTCGCAAATGAGTCTTCCAAATGGACAATGACCCCAAGCATACTTCCAAAGTTGTGGCAAAATGGCTCAAGGACAACAAAGTCAAGGTATTGGAGTGGCCATCACAAAGCCCGGACCTCAATCCTATAGAAAATTTGTGGGCAGAACTGAAAAAGCGTGTGCAAGCAAGGAGGCCTACAAACCTGACACAGTTACACAGGCTCTGTCAGGAGGAATGGGCCAAAATTCACCCAACTTATTGTGAGCAGCATGTGGAACGCTACCCGAAATGTTTGACCCAAGTTAAACAATTTAAAGGCAATGCTACCAAATACTAATTTAGTGTATGTAAACTTCTGACCCACTGGGAATGTGATGAAAGAAATAAAAGCTGAAATAAATCATTCTCTCTACTATTATTCTGACATTTCACATTCTTAAAATAAAGTGGTGATCCTAACTGACCTAAAACAGGGATTTCTACTAGGATTAAATGTCAGGAATTGTGAAAAACTGAGTTTAAATGTATTTGACTAAGGTGTATGTAAACTTCTGACTTCAACTGTATATACACACACTCACACACAGTACAAGTTTGGACACACCTACTCACTCAAGCGTTTTTTCTTAATTTTTACAATTTTATGCATTGTAGAATAATAGTGAATACATCACAACTGTGAAATAACACATATGGAATCATGTAGTAACCAAAAGTGTTACATCTAAATATTTTTGATTTTAAATGTGAGATTCTTCAAAGTAGCCACCCTTTGCCTTGATGACAGCTTTGCACACTCATGGCATTCTCTCAACCAGCTTCATGGGGTAGTCACCGGGAAGGCATTTCAATTAAACAGGTGTGCCTTGTTAAAAGTTAATTTGTGGAATTTCTTTCCTTCTTCATGCATTTTAGCCTATCAGTTGTGTTGTGACAAGGTATACAGAAGATGGTATTTTACCAAATAGGGCTAAGACCATAACATGGCAAGAACAGCTCAAATAAGCACAGAAAAAAGACCGTACATCATTACTTTAAGACATGAAGGTCAGTCAATCCGAGAAATTGTGAAGAACTTTGAAAATTTCTTCAAGTGCAGTCGCAAAAACCATCCAGCGTTATGATGAAACTGGCTCTCATGACGACAGCCACAGGAAAGGAAGACCCAGAGGTCCCTCAGAAATTGCAGCCCAAATAAATGCTTCACAGAGTTCAAGTAACAGACACATCTCAACATCAACTGTTCCCGAGGAGACAGCATGAATCAGGCCTTCATGGTCGAATTGCTGCAAGAAACCACTACTAAAGGACACCAATAAGAAGAAGAGACTTGGTTGGGCCAAGACACACGAGAAATGGACATTAGACCGGTGGAAATCAGTCCTTTTGTCTGATGAGTCCAAATGTGAGATTTTTGGTTCCAACAGACATGCAGAGTAGATGAACTGATGATCTCTGCATGTGTGGTTCCCAGTGTGAAGCATGGAGGAGGTGGTGTGATGGTGCTTTGCTGGTGACACTGTAGGTGATTTATTTAGAATTCAAGGCACACTTACCCAGCATGGCTACCACAGCATTCTTTAGCGATACACCATCCCATCTGGTTTGCGCTTAGTGGGACTATCATTTGTTTTTCAACAGGACAATGACCCAACACACCTCCAGGCTCTAAGGGCTATATGACCCGGAAGGAGAGTGATGGAGTGCTGCATCAGATGACCTGACCTCCACAATCACCCGACCTCAACCCCAAATGAGGTGGTTTGGGATGAGTTGGACCAAAGAGTGAATGAAAAGCAGTCAAGTGCTCAGCGTATGTGGGAACTCATTTAAGACTGTTGGAAAAACATTCCAGGTGAAGCTGGTTGAGAGAATGCCAAGAGTGTGCAAAGCTACTTCGAAGAATCTAGAATATATTTTGATTTATTTAAGTAAGCATTTCACTGTAAGGTCTACACCTGTTGTATTCAGCGCACGTGACAAATAAACTTTGATTTGATTTGCGGTGCTGCTCATGGCAACATAATTCTGCAGATTCTACCTTTTAAAGTGACAGTTATTTCCATCTTTATTAAGAGACCGTTTTGTTCCTTTGTGTCGCCAGGTAACACTGCCGGAGTGTTCCACCTGCGTTCCAGTGCAGGGAAGTACCAGCTGAACTACACAGATGCTGAGCTAGCCTGTCAAGCTGAGGGGGCTACACTCGCCACCTTCTCTCAGATGGCTGATGCACAACAGGTCAGAGGTCATCCTTTAAAAAGGAACATCTGGGATTCAAAACAACAAAGAAGTCACCCTGACACTGTTCATCAATAGCTATTGATCATTACTTTAAAAAAAGTTCAAACATTGATGTGCCAATCACAGACTGGCCATTTAACTCAGCAAAATGATACTCTTGATTTAAAGTGTTACCAACTACTTGGGCAGTGTCAGTAGTTTAAAGTTGAACCAGGACATCATTAACTCTCAGCTACATGATACCGGTGTTTGAAAGTGATAGTTCACTATTTAGAAGTTTTACAGTGGTAGTGTCCTAATTCTCCCCCTGTGCACTTGCACACTCTCGGTCAGTGGAAACTCCCAGGCTCCAGCCAATGCTTTTTAATCCGTGACGACCAGGAAGTGTACAAGTGCAGTTTTTAAGAGAAGGGCAAAGAATCGGGATGCAACCAGTAACTGTCTGATTGACACCCCACCTGCTGATGTTGCAGTTCATGTGTGGTGTGTTTGTGTCTTTCTCTAACTGAGAATGCACCTGCTGATGTTGCAGTTCATGTGTGGTGTGTGTGTGTCTTTCTCTAGCTGAGAATGCACCGATGTGTTGCAGTTCATGTGTGTGTGTTTGTGTCTTTCTTTAGCTGGGAATGCACCGATGTGTTGCAGTTCATGTGTGGTGTGTTTGTGTCTTTCTCTAGCTGGGAATGCACCGATGTGTTGCAGTTCATGTGTGGTGTGTTTGTGTCTTTCTCTAGCTGGGAATGCACCGATGTGTTGCAGTTCATGTGTGGTGTGGTTGTGTCTTTCTCTAGCTGAGAATGCACCGATGTGTTGCAGTTCATGTGTGTGTGTTTGTGTCTTTCTCTAGCTGGGAATGCACCGCTGTGTTGCTGGATGGATACAAGGGAAGAAAGTGGGCTATCCAACCAGGTTTCCCTCGGTCAATTGTGGTGACAACCATGTTGGTATAGTGCTATACAAAGACCCTGTGGACCCCAGCAGCAAATACGACACCTTCTGTTACAGACTGTCAGGTAACACCATCAACCAGGGTTGTGCTCCACTTACAGACTGTCAGGTTACACCATCAACCAGGGTTGGACTCCACTTACAGACTGTCAGGTTACACCATCAACCAGGGTTGGGCTCCACTTACAGACTGTCAGGTTACACCATCAACCAGGGTTGTGCTCCACTTACAGACTGTCAGGTTACACCATCAACCAGGGTCGGGCTCCACTTACAGACTGTCAGGTTACACCATCAACCAGGGTTGTGCTCCACTTACAGACTGTCAGGTAACTCCATCAACCAGGGTTGTGCTCCACTTACAGACTGTCAGGTTACACCATCAACCAGGGTTGGGCTCCACTTACAGACTGTCAGGTAACACCATCAACCAGGGTTGTGCTCCACTTACAGACTGTCAGGTTACACCATCAACCAGGGTTGTGCTCCACTTACAGACTGTCAGGTAACACCATCAACCAGGGTTAGGCTCCACTTACAGACTGTCAGGTTACACCATCAACCAGGGTTGGGCTCCACTTACAGACTGTCAGGTAACACCATCAACCAGGGTTGTGCTCCACTTACAGACTGTCAGGTAACACCATCAACCAGGGTTGTGCTCCACTTACAGACTGTCAGGTTACACCATCAACCAGGGTTGTGCTCCACTTACAGACTGTCAGGTTACACCATCAACCAGGGTTGTGCTCCACTTACAGACTGTCAGGTAACACCATCAACCAGGGTTGGGCTCCACTTACAGACAGTCAGGTTACACCATCAACCAGGGTTGTGCTCCACTTACAGACTGTCAGGTTACACCATCAACCAGGGTTGGGCTCCACTTACAGACTGTCAGGTAACACCATCAACCAGGGTTGGGCTCCACTTACAGACTGTCAGGTTACACCATCAACCAGGGTTGTGCTCCACTTACAGACTGTCAGGTAACACCATCAACCAGGGTTGTGCTCCACTTACAGACTGTCAGGTTACACCATCAACCAGGGTTGTGCTCCACTTACAGACTGTCAGGTTACACCATCAACCAGGGTTGTGCTCCACTTACAGACTGTCAGGTAACACCATCAACCAGGGTTAGGCTCCACTTACAGACTGTCAGGTTACACCATCAACCAGGGTTGGGCTCCACTTACAGACTGTCAGGTAACACCATCAACCAGGGTTGGGCTCCACTTACAGACTGTCAGGTTACACCATCAACCAGGGTCGGGCTCCACTTACAGACTGTCAGGTTACACCATCAACCAGGGTTGTGCTCCACTTACAGACTGTCAGGTTACACCATCAACCAGGGTTGGGCTCCACTTACAGACTGTCAGGTAACACCATCAACCAGGGTTGTGCTCCACTTACAGACTGTCAGGTTACACCATCAACCAGGGTTGGGCTCCACTTACAGACTGTCAGGTAACTCCATCAACCAGGGTTGGGCTCCACTTACAGACTGTCAGGTAACACCATCAACCAGGGTTGGGCTCCACTTACAGACTGTCAGGTTACACCATCAACCAGGGTTGGGCTCCACTTACAGACTGTCAGGTAACACCATCAACCAGGGTTGTGCTCCACTTACAGACTGTCAGGTAACACCGTCAACCAGGGTTGGGCTCCACTTACAGACTGTCAGGTAACACCATCAACCAGGGTTGGGCTCCACTTACAGACTGTCAGGTTACACCGTCAACCAGGGTTGGGCTCCACTTACAGACTGTCAGGTAACACCATCAACCAGGGTTGTGCTCCACTTACAGACTGTCAGGTAACACCATCAACCAGGGTTGGGCTCCACTTACAGACTGTCAGGTTACACCATCAACCAGGGTTGGGCTCCACTTACAGACTGTCAGGTAACACCATCAACCAGGGTTGGGCTCCACTTACAGACTGTCAGGTTACACCATCAACCAGGGTCGGGCTCCACTTACAGACTGTCAGGTTACACCATCAACCAGGGTTGGGCTCCACTTACAGACTGTCAGGTTACACCATCAACCAGGGTTGGGCTCCACTTACAGACTGTCAGGTTACACCATCAACCAGGGTTGGGCTCCACTTACTGTTACAGGCTTCATTTAAATTCCAGAAAATTCTTGGAATACTGTACACTGAAATTCCAGTTCTCCTCAATGCCAATCAATGAGAAATTGTTTACTTCCTGCTATTTACACTACAAATACACAATGGATCAGGGCCGTAGTCATAAAGCGTCTCAGAGTAGGATTTCTGATCTAGGATCAGGTCCCCCCATATCCATATAATAACTAAATTATGATTAGAAAAGGAAACAGATCCTAGATCAGGTTTATGAATATAGGCCTACCAGCCATACTGTCTCCATTCTCTCTATCCCGCTTCATTTCATGTCAGTCTTTCAAGAACATTTAGATGTGTACTGTGGTACTGTGTATTACTACCCGTCTGTCTCCCTGTAGATGGGTACTGTGTATTACTACCTGTCTGTCTCCCTGTAGATGTGTCCTGTGTTTTACAACCCGTCTGTCTCCCTGTAGATGTGTCCTGTGGTACTGTAAATTACAACCCGTCTGTCTCTCTGTAGATGTGTCTTGTGTATTACAACCCGTCTGTCTCCCTGTAGATGTGTCCTGTGGTACTGTATATTACAACCTGTCTGTCTCCCTGTAGATGTGCCCTGTGTATTACAACCCGTCTGTCTCTCTGTAGATGTGTCCTGTGTATTACAACCCGTCTGTCTCTCTGTAGATGTGTCCTGTGTATTACAACCCGTCTGTCTCTCTGTAGATGTGTCCTGTAGTACTGTGTATTACAACCTGTCTGTCTCATTGTAGATGTGCCCTGTGGTACTGTATATTACAACCTGTCTGTCTCCCTGTAGATGTGTCCTGTGTATTACAACCCGTCTGTCTCTCTGTAGATGTGTCCTGTGTATTACAACCCGTCTGTCTCTCTGTAGATGTGTCCTGTGTATTACAACCTGTCTGTCTCCCTGTAGATGTGTCCTGTGTATTACAACCCGTCTGTCTCTCTGTAGATGTGTCCTGTGTATTACAACCCGTCTGTCTCTCTGTAGATGTGTCCTGTGTATTACAACCCGTCTGTCTCTCTGTAGATGTGTCCTGTGTATTACAACCCGTCTGTCTCTCTGTAGATGTGTCCTGTGTATTACAACCCGTCTGTCTCTCTGTAGATGTGTCCTGTGTATTACAACCCGTCTGTCTCTCTGTAGATGTGTCCTGTGTATTACAACCCGTCTGTCTCCCTGTAGATGTGTCCTGTGTATTACAACCCGTCTGTCTCTCTGTAGATGTGTAGATGTGTCCTGTGTATTACAACCCGTCTGTCTCCCTGTAGATGTGTCCTGTGTATTACAACCTGTCTGTCTCTCTGTAGATGTGTAGATGTGTCCTGTGTATTACAACCCGTCTGTCTCCCTGTAGATGTGTCCTGTGTGTGTGGAAGTGGGTACGTAGGCAACGGGGACTTCTGTAACGGAGACCTGGCCAGTGTTGTCGCTACCAACTTAAACTACTCTGTATTCTACAATGTAAGTGTATTGTTTCATTCAGGACTAATCCTAAATTAAGATCCTCACATGCAACTCAGACTTAATTGTATTAATTCAAATTAAAGTAATCGAATTAGCACAAATGTCAAATAATATTTGGGACATTTGCAAATATTTACAGGTGATATGGATCTCAAGTTAGAATTTGGCCCTACTTTGTGAGTGCAAATATTGAAAAACATTCAATTTTCTCTCCTGGTTGTAGATATTGTTGAAGTATGCAGGCTCGTCAACAGAGGGAGAAGTTCTGTTGGACTTTCTGTCCAGCAGTTCATCCTATGCCACTCTGTTTGTGCCACTCAACGCTGGGTTCTCTGAGAATGAGGTGATTTTAATTTAAACGTCTGAAATCATGGAACAAAAAAATAGAGACATTTTTACTTACTTTTTCCTGTAAATTAATGTATTTTTTTGTAATTTAAAAAGGGATAGTTCACCTAAATGACATTTTGGTTTGCTTACCTAGCTATGACAGTAATCCATGCTTTGGTTTCCCTGGCACCGTTTTCAAATGCTAACACTTTAGCATTTGTGGCACAAATCTCATTCAAGTCATGGGACCGGTATAATTTTTTTTTGCACATCATATCCAAATCATCTATGTGACTTGTGAGCTTCAAAATCAATGAGATATTGATGATTTAGACATTATATCGGTCCCATGACTTGAATGGGATTTGTGCCACAAATGCTAAAACGTTAGCATTTGAAAACAGTGCCAGGGAAACTAAACCAAAGCATGGATTACTGTCATATCATGTTCATAGTCTTCTTACAGGGTAAAGAAACGAATGACATTTTGGAATTTGTGTGCACTATCCCTTCAAAAAAAAGATATATATACATAAATGATGTATAATTTTGTCTTATTTATTTAATGTATATTTTCTTGACTGTATGTAGACGTTATCAGACCGGGATGTGGAGTACCATATCTCCACCAACAACAGCATTATGTTCTACGAGGACCTGAAACATGATGGAGTCATTCCTTCCAGACTGGGATATAATCTCTCACTGGTCATTTCCCCCAGCAACACCACACAGCAGAACCAGGTGAGTGGACCGGTCTGGTACAAATGTCCAGGAGATGGTTGTGTTTACTTCAGATCAACATGTTACTAATAAACTTGTAAAAGAAATAAAAAATAATTAATAATAAACAAAAAAATGAAGTGGATAATATCATACATTTCTTAAAGTAACAATTCATTTTATGGATGTTTGGATTTGGATTAAGTGATTCTTGAATTTGTGTGTGTGATGGTTGTTTCTCCACAGGAACCCCAGACATTCAAGCTAGTGAACCGGAGGCTAGTGTTGACCTGGGACATCCCAGCATACAATGGAATTATCCATGTTATAGAGGGCCCACTCAGAGCCCCGCCCTTACCAGTGAGTTAATAAGCAGTTGAGTGAAGTTGTACCCTAGATGCTGATCTAGAATCAGTTTTTCATTTCCCCCACTAGTGGTTAAGGTTGGGGGTAGCTGATCCTAGATCTGTAACTAGGGGAAACGTCAACCCAGAGTGAACAGGGTTCATCTGCTCCTTATCAGACCATTATAACAATCCTAATTCGTTGCAAATTCCAGCCCTATTCCAGAGCCACACAAGGAGTCTCTGGTCAACAGTAACACACTGCATTATGGGAGAATAGGGTCTCTGGTCAACAGTAACACACTGCATTATGAGAGAATAGAGTGGCTTTGTCCCTTCTAGTAATTATATTTCTATGACTATCATTCCAGGTGCAACATGCCCAGTCAACAGGCCACGCCCAAGGGGGCGGGACTGTGGCCACTTCCATCCTGGTCACCTGTCTGATAGTCTGCGTCATCGCTGGCCTCACCTATTACGTCTTCAAACACAAGAATGACGCCTTCCGCTTCCACTACTTCAAGGTAACAAGTCCTTCCAACAGTACTATAGACCAGGCCCATTGGGCCCACAGGGCTGTAGTCAACAGTACTATAGACCAGGCCCACAGGGCTGTAGTCAACAGTACTATAGACCAGGCCCACAGGGCTGTAGTCAACAGTACTATGGACCAGGCCCATTGGGCCCACAGGGCTGTAGTCAACAGTACTATAGACCAGGCCCATTGGGCCCACAGGGCTGTAGTCAACAGTACTATAGACCAGGCCCACAGGGCTGTAGTCAACAGTACTATAGACCAGGCCCACAGGGCTCTGATCAACACTACTTTGCATTCTACCCTAGCCTACATAATACTTTATTTAGTTTTCTTCAATTTGAAAAAAACAAACTAACAATTTTCTGTGGTTGAAAACGTATAAATGTACAATAATGTGGAACCAAATGCACCGGGAGTTGGTTAACTTTTTTGACCAGTCACTCAGAGGGCTTTGACTGTGTTCTCCGTAGTGTGTTTTAGTTGTATTGTATTTTACATTTGTGTGACTTGTCTATCAGCGTGTCGTGTTTTTTTTGTGGTCCCCAGGAAGTGTAGCTGCTGCTGCTGCTCATGGGGTTTTTAACAAACACATTTTACACATTTGACATTCACCGAATAACAATAAGCCAGAAATACAGTCAGTCTGCGCCAATATGCCACTCCTTGTCAAGCTAAACAATTTGTTTGCCACGACAAGGAGTAGCAAGGAGGTAGGGAGGGGGGGGGAAACTGAAAACGAGCTGTTATTGGCCGAGATGTTTGGAACTCTGACATTTCAGTCATCCTTTTCAAGTAGTTTACATTAAAACAGGCATTATCATCATTTCACACTATTTTTCCAACTTCAGCGTTATTTATTAGGTACACCAGCCCATTCACGAAAATGTACTGCTCCTACAGACAGTGAGTCTCGTGGTTGTGGCTTCTTATATAAAGCAGGCAGACAGGCATCAAGACATTCAGTGACTGTTAGGTTGAATGTTAGAATGGGCAAAACGAGAGACCTAAGCGAAATTTGAGCGTGGTATGATCGTCGTTGCCAGACGCGCCGGATCCAGTATCTCAGAACAGCCGGCCTCCTGGGTTTTTCACGTACGACAGTGTCTAGGGTTTACAGAGAACGGTGGGACAAACAAAACATCCAGTCAGCGGCAGTCCTGTGAGCGAACACAGCTCGTTGAGAGAGGTCGAAGCAAACAGGCTAATAACGGTTCTGTACAACAGTGGTGTGCAGAACGACATCTCAGAACACACAACATGTCGGTCCTTGTCACGGATTGGCTACTGCAGCAGACGACCACACCGGGTTCCAATCAGATAAAGACAAGAAGAACCGGCTCCAGTGGGCACATGATCACCAACACTGGACAAATGAGGAGAGAAATAAAGGCTACCACGATAGAAATAAAGGCTACCACGTTGGAAATAAAGGCTACCACCTTAGAAATAAAGGCTACCACCTTAGAAATAAAGGCTACCACCTTAGAAATAAAGGCTACCACCTTAGAAATAAAGGCTACCACCTTAGAAATAAAGGCTACCACCTTAGAAATAAAGGCTACCACCTTAGAAATAAAGGCTACCACCTTAGAAATAAAGGCTACCACGTTAGAAATAAAGGCTACCACGTTGGAAATAAAGGCTACCACCTTAGAAATAAAGGCTACCACCTTAGAAATAAAGGCTACCACCTTAGAAATAAAGGCTACCACCTTAGAAATAAAGGCTACCACGTTAGAAATAAAGGCTACCACGTTAGAAATAAAGGCTACCACGTTAGAAATAAAGGCTACCACGTTAGAAATAAAGGCTACCACCTTAGAAATAAAGGCTACCACGTTAAAAATAAAGACTACCACGTTAGAAATAAAGGCTACCACGTTAGAAATAAAGGCTACCACGTTGGAAATAAAGGCTACCACGTTGGAAATAAAGGCTACCACGTTGGAAATAAAGGCTACCACGTTAGAAATAAAGGCTACCACGTTAGAAATAAAGGCTACCACGTTAGAAATAAAGGCTACCACGTTAGAAATAAAGGCTACCACGTTAGAAATAAAGGCTACCACGTTAGAAATAAAGGCTACCACGTTAGAAATAAAGGCTACCACGTTAGAAATAAAGGCTACCACGTTAGAAATAAAGGCTACCACGTTAGAAATAAAGGCTACCACGTTAGAAATAAAGGCTACCACGTTAGAAATAAAGGCTACCACGTTAGAAATAAAGGCTACCACGTTAGAAATAAAGGCTACCACGTTAGAAATAAAGGCTACCACGTTAGAAATAAAGGCTACCATGTTAGAAATAAAGGCTACCACGTTAGAAATAAAGGCTACCACGTTAGAAATAAAGGCTACCACATTAGAAATAAAGGCTACCACGTTAGAAATAAAGACTCATGCCAAACCAGTGATGTTAAGCTAATGCATGTTTTCAGGTTCATTTAGATTTATGCCTATCAGTCTAAATCGAGCGTTTGAACTTTTAACGCAGCTGGATTATAGTGGGGTGTGGTTTCGTTGCATCCAATGGCAACGAGCCGCTTGTGGATTTGACAGTGCTAACGCAGTTCCGCCTCCAACGATGCAAAATGGATGTCCATCTGATTGAATCTGTTGTATAAATACAAAATATCTTACATTGTATTCCCATTTGAACTTAGTTGTGCCTTTAAATGGTTTAAAAGCACAGTGGAACCCTCCCAAGTGGTACGGCGGTCTAAGGCACTGCATCGCAACCGGACGTGATCGGGAGTCCCATAGGGCGGCACACAATTGTTCCAGCGTCATCCGAGTTAGGGCAAGGTTTTGGCCGGGGGGGGAGGCTTTATTTAGCTCATCGTGCTCTAGCGACTCCTTGTGGCGGACCGGGCGCCTGCAGGCTGACCTCGGCCGTCAGTTGAACAGTGTTTCCTCTGACACGTTGGTGCGGCTGGCTTCTGGGCTAAGTGGGTGGGTGTTAAGAAGCACGATTTGGCGAGTCACGTTCCGGAGAACACATGACTCGACCTTCGCCTCCCGAGACAGTTGTGGAGTTGCAGCGATGAGACAAGGTCGTAATGGGGGAGAAAAAGGGGGTCAAAAATAAATAAAAGCACAGTGATAAATCAAATCAAATGTATTTATTAAAGCCCTTCTTACATCAGCTGATATCTCAAAGTGCTGTACAGAAACCCGGCCTAAAACCCCAAACAGCAAGCAATGCAGGTGTAGAAGCCCCTGTAGAAGCACACATTGAGAATTTGCCTGTCTCTGAGTGGGTGAATCAAGGTTACCCACATTTCCACGTTGAAATGACATGGTATGCCCAGATAAAGGGGGGATTTCTAAAAACAGATTTGATTGACTGACATGTCTCCCATGGTGACAGAATGAAGAGGAGGGCGATAAGCCTGCTCTGGTGTCTATTCCCAACCCGCTCTACATCGGTTCCAGAGCCTTCAACCAACCTTTTGGTATCAATGAACAATGTGTAAGTCTCAATAATGATGTGTTATATCTCAATAACACAACTGATCAATATGTAAGGCCAGGATTCAATCTGATCCCGCCTGTCAACAATGCTATATTTAAAGGTAATGACTGATTGAGGCGACACATGTAGTGTGGATCTGGTCTGTGAAATGTGGGAACGTTGCCTTTAAAAGCAGCGATGTCAATAACCCACAATCATATTGAATGTTAAGTCAATTTTATATCTCAGTACTGTTAAGCTTAAAACACTTTGTTGTTGTTATAACCACATTGGATTTAAGAGTAAATCCATACTGAACTTCTGCCTCTGAGGGTAGTCTTGAGCCAAAAGGGGTCCCCTGAATGGACTGAAATACTGTTCAGAAATAACCATCTAGCCTAATGGTTTAATATGTTCTTCCCCTGTCTAGGAAGAGGCTGAACCAGCAGAACCAGCAGAACCAGCAGAACCAGCTCCTCAACTCCTGGATTTATGAGAACAATAACAACATTATGTGGGCGCTTAAGGAAGGGTTGGAGTTAATTGACTTTCTGCATTGGAACTAACTACGCTGGGGAATGTGTAAATAAAATATGACTTAGGCCTATATTTTCCAAAGACAATGGCTGGGTTTCAATCCGTGTTAAAACGCCGTCTGTGCTATTTTAAAAGGCGGAGATGGGCATTACTGGCAAACACTATTAGAATTGACCTTAAAATGTCAAACGTGTTAAAACGCGGTCTCCTTTAAAAAGGCGCATTGTCATCTGTCCTATCCTCTACTCTATTACATGCTTTGAATTTAATCCTAAACTCAGCAGTAGGACTGTTTTTCCAACAACAAAAAATGTTAAGGGACGAGGCTGGATTGAAAACTGGACTGAAAACGCGACCCTCCACAGAAACAACACTGATGCAATATGTCAGGCATGTTTATATGACACTGTATTAAAATAGTCCTTCTATGCATCCCTTCTATAGATTATTGGTCGTTATTTGATGGTATAAATTCTGTTACTACAACAATAACCATTTATTCATATGAGCTCCCTTTCACCCAACAATCACATTTTTAATTTAAAATTTTGACTTTCCCCAGATTTATCTTTTTTAGATTAAAGATGTATTTTACAACACATACCAGATTTAAAAAATATATATTAATCTACTGGACTGACACCATTAGATGGCCTACCTTAAATTGACGTTTGTTTACCCGACATTTTTACTTCTAAAATGTCACCCTAGCTTCCCTTTAAAGCCGCAAACCTTCTCAAAAGGGGAGCTCCACCCCCCAACTCCAGGACTCTCCACCCCTAGGACTCTGCTCCTCAGAGGCAGCTCCACCCCCAGCGCTCTGCTCGTCTGTGGGAGCTCCAAGCCCCACCCCCAGGACTCTGCTCCTCAGAGGGAGCTCCACCCACCCCCAGAGCTCTGCTCTCACAAAGCAGCGCACCCATCCCCCCCAGAATGGAGGGAAGAGAAGGAGAGAGGGAGATGAGCTGCAGTGTAGGCTGGAGCAGCATGAACAGAGAGAAGGGAATGAGAGGGGGACCCGAGCTGCAGTGTTGGCTGGAGCAGCACGAACATGGTTCAATATGAATGGATAAAGCATCACCTTAGTCATCCCAGCAGAATGACCTTAGTCATCCCAGCGGAATCACCTTTGTCAGCTGGTTGCTGGGATGACTAACAAGATTGACAAAGGAAACTGATCTTTTTTTAAACCTGTAACCCAAACAGATTTGTCAAAATCAATATACACTGCTCAAAAAAATAAAGGGAACACTTAAACAACACAATGTAACTCCAAGTCATTCACACTTCTGTGAAATCAAACTGTCCACTTAGGAAGCAACACTGATTGACAATAAATTTCACATGCTGTTGTGCAAATGGAATAGACAACAGGTGGAAATTATAGGCAATTAACAAGACACCCCCAATAAAGGAGTGGTTCTGCAGGTGGTGACCACAGACCACTTCTCAGTTCCTATGCTTCCTGGCTGATGTTTTGGTCACTTTTGAATGCTGGCGGTGCTTTCACTCTAGTGGTAGCATGAGACGGAGTCTACAACCCACACAAGTGGCTCAGGTAGTGCAGCTCATCCAGGATGGCACATCAATGCGAGCTGTGGCAAGAAGGTTTGCTGTGTCTGTCAGCGTAGTGTCCAGAGCATGGAGGCGCTACCAGGAGACAGGCCAGTACATCAGGAGACGTGGAGGAGGCCGTAGGAGGGCAACAACCCAGCAGCAGGACCGCTACCTCCGCCTTTGTGCAAGGAGGAGCACTGCCATAGCCCTGCAAAATGACCTCCAGCAGACCACAAATGTGCATGTGTCTGCTCAAACGGTCAGAAACAGACTCCATGAGGGTGGTAGGAGGGCCCGACGTCCACAGGTGGGGGTTGTGCTTACAGCCCAATACCGTGCAGGACGTTTGGCATTTGCCAGAGAACACCAAGATTGGCAAATTCGCCACTGGCGCCCTGTGCTCTTCACAGATGAAAGCAGTTTCACACTGAGCACGTGACAGACGTGACAGAGTCTGGAGACGCCGTGGAGAACGTTCTGCTGCCTGCACCATCCTCCAGCATGACCGGTTTGGCGGTGGGTCAGTCATGGTGTGGGGTGGCATTTCTTTGGGGGGCCGCACAGCCCTCCATGTGCTCGCCAGAGGTAGCCTGACTGCCATTAGGTACCGAGATGAGATCCTCAGACCCTATGTGAGACCATATGCTGGTGCGGTTGGCCCTGGGTTCCTCCTAATGCAGACAATGCTAGACCTCATGTGGCTGGAGTGTGTCAGCAGTTCCTGCAAGAGGAAGGCATTGATGCTATGGACTGGCCCGCCCGTTCCCCAGACCTGAATCCAATTGAGCACATCTGGGACATCATGTCTCACTCCATCCACCAACGGCACGTTGCACCACAGACTGTCCAGGAGTTGGCGGATGCTTTAGTCCAGGTCTGGGAGGAGATCCCTCAGGAGACCATCCGCCACCTCATCAGGAGCATGCCCAGGTGTTGTAGGGAGGTCATACAGGCACGTGGAGGCCACACACACTACTGAGCATCATTTTGAATTGTTTTAAGGACATTACATCAAAGTTGGATCAGCCTGTAGTGTGGTTTTCCACTTTAATTTTGAATATGACTCCAAATCAATTTGTAAGTCGCTCTGGATAAGAGCGTCTGCTAAATGACTTAAATGTAAATGTAAATGTAAATCCAGACCTCCATGGGTTGATAAATTTGATTTCCATTGATCATTTTTGTGTGATTTTGTTATCAGCACATTCAACTATGTAAAGAAAAAAGTATTTAACAAGAATATTTCATTCATTCAGATCTAGGATGTGTTATTTTAGTGTTCCCTTAATTTTTTTGAGCAGGGTATTTATTCAATCTAACACTGAAGCGATCGAAATGTAAAGATATTTTACATTGAGCCGACACACTACATTACCAAAAGTGTGTGTACACCTGCTCGTCGAAAAAAAATGTATGCCCATTACAAAAAATCATGGGCATTAATATGAAGTTGGTCCCCCCCTTCGTTGCTATAACAGCCTCCACTCTTCTGGGAAGGCTTTCCGCTAGGATTAGGCCCGGCTCGCAATCAGCCTTCCAATTCATCCCAAAGGTGTTTGATGGGGTTGAGGTCAGTCAAGTTCTTCCACACCGATCTCGACAAACCATTTCTGTATGGACCTTGCTTTGTGCATGGGGGCATTGTCATGCTGAAACAGGAAAGGACCTTCCCCAAACTGTTGCCACAAAGTTGGAAGCACAGAATCATCTAGAATGACATTTCATGCTGTAGCGTTAAGATTTCCCTTCACTGGAACTAAGGGGCCCGAACCATGAAAAACAGCCCCAGACCATTATTCCTCCTCCACCAAACTTTACAGTTGACACTATACATTGGGGCAGGTAGCATTCTCATGGCATCCGCCAAACCCAGATCCATCCGTCCGACTGTCAGATGGTGAAGCGTGATTCATCATTCCAGAGAACACGTTTTCACTGCTACAGAGTCCAATGGCGGCGAGCTTTACACCACTCCAGCCGACGCTTGGCATTGCGCATGGTGATCTTAGGCTTGTGTGCGGCTGCTAGGCCATGAAAAACCCATTTAATTAAAGCTCCCGATGAACAGTTCTTGTGCTGACGTTGCTTCCAGAGGCAGTTGGGAACTCGGTAGTGAGTGTTGCAACCTAGCACAGACAATTTTACGCGCCAGGCGCTTCAGCACTCGGCCGTCCTGTTCTGTGAGCTTGTGGCCTACCACTTCGCGGCTGAGCCGTTGTTGCTCCTAGACGTTTTCACTTCAAAAACAGCACTTAAAATTTGACCCACCTATGATGGTGCCACGTTGAAAATCAATGAGCTCTTCAGTAAGGCCATTCTACTGCTAATGTTTGTCTATGGAGATTGCGTGGCTACGTGCTCAATTGTATACACCTGTCAGCAACAGGTGTTGGCTGAAATAGCCAAATCAACTAATTTGAAGATGTGTCCACATACTTGTGTATATATACTGTATTTTCTACAGATGGTCATACTATCAACAAACTATCTGTTGTTAAGGAACTGCTTGCTAGGCTTAGAACAAGGCTTTAGTTCAGGTTTAGAACAAGGCTTTAGTTCAGGTTTAGAACAAGGCTTTAGTTCAGGTTTAGAACAAGGCTTTAGTTCAGGTTTAGAACAAGGCTTTAGTTCAGGTTTAGAACAAGGCTTTAGTTCAGGTTTAGAACAAGGCTTTAGTTCAGGTTTAGAATAAGGCTTTAGTTCATGTTTAGAATAAGGCTTTAGTTCAGGTTTAGAACAAGGCTTTAGTTCAGGTTTAGAATAAGGCTTTAGTTCAGGGTTAGAATAAGGCTTTAGTTCAGGGTTAGAATAAGGCTTTAGTTTAGGTTTAGAGTGAAGACATTTATTCACTTCAACTGTTTTGATGTTTGTATTGATTGTTTCATTACATATATATATTTTTTAACAATATTTAAAGCTTATACTAGCATCTACATCTCTACAGTTGATTAATTATGCCTAGCTCTGTGTGTGTATGAGAGAACAGGCATGAAAATATTTTAGGTGGTAATTGGCCATACCTCTCATTAAGTCCTGACCCATAATTAAAGTGTAGTCTATTTCAAAAGAACTGAATAGCATACTCTTGTATGTCCTTATGTTAGGCCCTGATCTGGCTATGCCATAGGGCTGTGAGTTAGACTCGTTAATTTAGCAGAAAAAAAGATATGCTTAGAATTGAGTGACATTTCTTATTATTTTATAGTATGAAGAATACAATTGAACAAAGCTGATTAAAATATAAATAATATTTTCTCCAAATGATTTAAGGTAGTGGGCACATGTTGCTATTCTGTGTTGAGCGGATAACAAAGAAACAGGTCCTACTATATGATTCATTTAGTTATTTATGTAACTTTAGTTGTGATACAAACGTTGGCCTATATGTTTTTATTTTTAATACTGCATGATGTGACTCAAATTATGATTTTTAAAAAGTCGCAATACACTACACACTGGACGTTGTGCAAACTGTAAAACGCATTTCCCGAGGCTATTTATTGTAGCCGGGGACTAAAGCAAACTTGAGGGAAACGCTACCAAAGTTCTATCAACACACTGACTGTAGTACTCGCGCTGGAAAAACAAATCACTGCTACTCACCTTTTCGACAAGGCCCTCCCTCGCCCTCCTTCCGGCAAATCAGATCACGACTCCATTTTGCTCCTCTCTTCCGATAGGCAGAAACTCCAACAGGAAGCACCCTTGCTAAGGTCTATTCAACGCTGGTCTGACCAATCGGAATCCATGCTTCAAGATTGTCTTGATCACGTGGACCGAGATATGTTCCGGGTTGCCTCTGAAAATAACATTGACGAATACACTGACACAGTGACTGAGTTCATCAGGAAGTGGATAAGGGATGTTGTTCCCACTGTGACTATTAAAACCTATCCAAACCAAAAACCGTGGATAGATGGCATTATTCACGCAAAACTGAAAGCATGAACCAAAGCATTTAACCATGGCAAGGTGACTGAGAACATGATTGATTACAAACAGTGTAGTTATTCCCTCCGTAAGACAATCAAACAGGCAAAGCATCAGTACAGAGACAATGTGGAGTCGCAATTCAAACTGCTCAGACACGAGACGTACGGCAGGGACTCCAGACAATCACGGATTACAAAGGAAAAACCACCCAGGTTGCGTACACCCACGTCTTGCTCCTGGACAAGCTAAACACCTTCTTCACCCGCTTTGAGGATAGCACAGTGCCACCGACGTGGGCCTCTCCCGAGGACTGTGGTCTCTCGTTCTCTGTGGCCGAAGTGAGTAAGACATTTAAGAGTGTTAAAACCCCTTGCAAAGGCTGCCAGCCCAGACAGCATCCTTAGCCGCGTCCTCAGAGCATGCGCAGACCATCTGGCTGGTGTGTTTACGGACATATTCACTCTCTCCCTATCCCAGTCTGCTGTCCCCACTTGCTTCAAGATGGCCACCATTGTTCCTGAACCCAAGAATGCAAAGGCAACTGAACTAAATGACTATCGCACCGTAGCACTCACTTCTGTCATCATGAAGTGCTTTGATAGGCTAGTTAAGGATCATATCACCTGTACCTTACCTGCCACCCTAGACCCACGTCAATTTGCTTACCGCCCCAATAGCTTCACAGATGATGCTATCGCCATTACATTGCACACTGCCCCATCCAATCCGTACAAGAGGAATACCTATGTAAGAATGTTGTTCATCGACTACTTAAAAATATATATATTTAACTAGGCAAGTCAGCTAAGAACAAATTCTTATTTTACAATGATGGCCTACCCCAGCCAAAACCTACCCTAACATTGCTGGGCCAATTGTGCACCACCCTATGGGACTCCCGATCACGGCTGGTTGTAATACAGCCCAGGATCGAACCAGGGTCTGTGGTGACACCTCGAGCACTGAGATGCAGACCTTAGACCGCTGCACCACTCAGGAGCCCCAGCTCAACCTTCAACACCATAGTACCCTCCAAGATCATCAGTGGGGCCCTGGGTCTGAACCCCGCCCTGTGCAACTGGATCCTGGACTTCCTGACAGGCCCCCTCCAGGTGGTGAAGGTAAGACACAAAACCTCCACTACGCTGATCCTCAACACAGGGGCCCTACAAGGGTGCGTGCTCAGCCCCCTCCTGTACTCCCTATTCGCCCATGACTACGTGGCCACGTACAAAATCCAAATCAATCATCAAGTTTGCAGACGACACAGCAGTAGTCCCGTGTGGCTAACTTGGTAGAGCATGGCACTGGCAATGCCAGGATTGTGGGTTTGATTGCCACGGGGGCCCAGTATGAAAATGTGTGCACTCACTACTGTATGTTGGGGCGGTAGGGTAGCCTAGTGGTTAGAGTGTTGGACTAGTAACCGCAAGGTTGCAAGTTCAAATCCCCCGAGCTGACAAGGTCTGTCAAATCTGTCGTTCTGCCCCTGAACAGGCAGTTAACCCACTGTTCCTAGGCCGTCATTGAAAATAAGAATTTGTTCTTAACTGACTTGCCAAGTCAAAGGTATAATTTTTTTTTTTTTTTTAAGTCTCTCTGGATAAGAGAGTCTGCTAAATGACTCACTACTGTAAATCTCTCTGGATAAGAGCGTCTGCTAAATGACTCACTGTAAATCTCTCTGGATAAGAGGGTCTGCTAAATGACTCACTACTGTAGTATCTCTAGATCAGAGAGTCTGCTAAATGACTCACTACTGTAGTGACTCTGGATCAGAGAGTCTGTTAAATGACTCACTACTGTAAATCTCTCTGGATAAGTGTCTGCTAAATTATGTAAATGTAGTAGGCTTGATTACCAACAATGAGGAGACAGCCTACAGGTAGTTGGTGAGGGCCCTGGCAGAGTTGTGGCAGGAAAATAACGTCAACTAAACAAAGGAGCTGATTGTGGACTTCAGGAAACAGCGGAGGGAGCACCCCCCCTATCCACATCGACGGGACAGTAGTGGAGAAGGTGGAAAGCTTCAAGTTCCTCGGCGTACACGTCACTGACAATCTGAAATGGTCCACCAACACAGACAGTGTGGTGAAGGCACAACAGCGGTCTGCACAACGCATCACTAGGGGCACACTGCCTGCCCTCCAGGACACTTACAGCACCCGATGTCACAGGAAGGTCAAAAAGATAATCAACCACCTGAGCCACGGCCTGTTCACCCCGCTATAATCCAGAAGGCGAGGTCAGTACAGGTGCATTAAAGCTGAGACTGAGAGACAGAAAAACAGCTTCTATCTCACGGCCATCAGACTGTTATTTAGCAATTACTAGCAAGCCTCCACCCCCTGAAGGGCCCCTGTGTTGAGGATCAGCGTGGCAGATGTCTTGTTCCCTACCCTTACCACCTGGGGGCGGCCCGTCAGGGAAGTCCAGGATCCAGTTGCAGAGGGAGGTGTTTAGTCCCAGGGTCCATAGCTTATTGATGAGCTTTGAGGGCACTATGGTGTTGAACGCTGATCTGTAGTTAATGAATAGCATGCTCATGTAGGTGTTCCTTTTGTCCAGGTGGTAAAGGGCAGTGTGGAGTGCAATAGAGATTGCATTATCTGTGGATCTGTTGGGGCGGTATGCAAATTGGAGTGGGTCTAGGGTTTCTGGGATACTGGTGTTGATGTGAGCCATTACCAGCCTTTCAAAGCACTTCATGGCTACGGACGTGAGTGCTACGGGTCTGTAGTCATTTAGGCAGGTTGCCTTCGTGTTCTTGGGCACAGGGACTATGGTGGTCTGCTTGAAACATGTTAGTATTGCTGACTCAAATCAGGGACATGTTGAAAATGTCAGTAAAGACACTTGCCAGTTGGTCAGAGCATGCTCTGAGTAAACGTCCTGGTAATCTGTCTGGCCCCGCAGCCTTGTGAATGTTGACCTGCTTTAAAGGTCTTACTCACGTCGGCTACGGAGAGCGTGATCACACAGTCGTCCGGGACAGCTGATGCTCTCATGCATGCCTCAGTCTTGCTTGTCTCGTACCGAGCATAGAAGTGACTTAGCTTGTCTGGTAGGCTCGTGTCACTGGGCAGCTTGCGGCTGTGCTTCCCTTTGTAGTCTGTAATAGTTTGCAAGCCCTGCCACATAAGAAGAGCGTCAGAGCCGGTGTAGTACGATTCAATCTTAGACTGTATTGACGCTTTGCCTGTTTGATGGTTCGTCGGAGGGCATAGCAGGATTTCTTAAAAGCTTTCGGGTTAGTGTGCCACACCTTGAAAGCGGCAGCTCTACCCTTTAGCTCAGTGCGAATGTTGCCTGTAATCCATGGCTTCTGGTTGGGGTATATACGTACAGTCACAGTGGAGATGACGTCCACGATGCACTTATTGATAAAGCCAGTGACTGATGTGGTGTACTCCTCAATGCCATCGGAAGAATCCCGGAACATGTTCCAGTCTGTGATAGCAAGACAGTCCTGTAGCTTAGCATCTGCTTCATCTGACCACTTTTTAATAGACCGAGTCACTAGTGCTTCCTGCTTTAATTTTTTCTTGTAAGCAGGAATCAGAAGAATATAATTGTGGTTGGATTTACCAAATGGAGGGCGAGGGAGAGCTTTGTACGCGTCTCTGTGTGTGGAGTACAGGTGATCTAGAATTTTTTCCCCTGTGGTTGCACATTTAACATGCTGGTAGAAATGAGGTAAAACTGATTTAAGTTTCCCTGCATTAAAGTCCCCGGCCACTAGGAGCGCCGCCTCTGGGTAAGCGGTTTCCTGTTTGCTTATTTCCTTATGCAGCTGACTGAGTGTGTTCTTAGTTCCAGCATCTGTTTGTGGTGGTAAATAAACAGCCATGAAAAGTATAGCTGCGAACTCTCTAGGCAAATAGTGTGGTCTGCATTTTATCACAAGATACTAACTTCAGGCGAGCAAAATCTAGAGACTTCCTTTTTGGTACCCTTCCCCAGATCTGTGTCTCAGGGCTCTACGGACAATTCCTTCGACCTCATGGCTTGGTTGTTGCTCTGACATGCACTGTCAACTGTGGGACCTTATATAGACAGGTGTGTGCCTTTTCAAATCATGTCCAAATCAATTGAATTTACCACAGGTGGACTCCAATCAAGTTGAAGAAACGTCTCAAGGATGATCAATGGAAACAGGATGCACCTGAGTCTCAAGGGTGTTAATACTTATGTAAATGTGATTTCATTTATTTATTTTTAATAAATTTGCAAATATGTCTAAAAATATGTTTTTGTTTTTTCATTATGGGGTATTGTGTGTAGATAAGGGGAAAAAAAAGTTTCATCCATTTTAGAATAAGGCTGTAACATAAAACGTGGACACAGTCAAGGGGTCTGAATACTTCTTGAATGCACTCCACAGCACTCTCTCTCTCTCTCTCTCAGCACTGACATTGCTCATCATAATATTCATATATATTTCTTAATTCCATTCTTTTAGATGTGTGTATGGTTGTGAATTGTTAGATATTGTTAGCTAGGAACACTTGAGTTTCGCTACACCCGCAATCACATCTGCTAAATGTGTGTGTGTGACCAATCACATCTGCTAAAAGTGTGTGTGTGACCAATCACATCTGCTAAAAGTGTGTGTGTGACCAATCACATCTGCTAAATGTGTGTGTGTGACCAATCACATCTGCTAAAAGTGTGTGTGTGACCAATCACATCTGCTAAATGTGTGTGTGTGACCAATCACATCTGCTAAATGTGTGTGTGTGACCAATCACATCTGCTAAAAGTGTGTGTGTGACCAATCACATCTGCTAAAAGTGTGTGTGTGACCAATCACATCTGCTAAATGTGTGTGTGTGACCAATCACATCTGCTAAATGTGTGTGTGTGTGACCAATCACATCTGATAATTGTGTGTGTGTGACCAATCACATCTGCTGAATGTGTGTGTGTGACCAATCACATCTGATAATTGTGTGTATGTGACCAATCACATCTGATAATTGTGTGTATGTGACCAATCACATCTGATAATTGTGTGTATGTGACCAATCACATCTGATAATTGTGTGTATGTGACCAATCACATCTGCTAAAAGGGTGTGTGTGACCAATCACATCTGCTAAATGTGTGTGTGTGACCAATCACATCTGCTAAATGTGTGTGTGTGACCAATCACATCTGATAATTGTGTGTGTGTGACCAATCACATCTGATAATTGTGTGTATGTGACCAATCACATCTGATAATTGTGTGTATGTGACCGATCACATCTGATAATTGTGTGTATGTGACCGATCACATCTGATAATTGTGTGTATGTGACCAATCACATCTGATAATTGTGTGTATGTGACCAATCACATCTGATAATTGTGTGTATGTGACCAATCACATCTGATAATTGTGTGTATGTGACCAATCACATCTGATAATTGTGTGTATGTGACCAATCACATCTGATAATTGTGTGTATGTGACCAATCACATCTGATAATTGTGTGTATGTGACCAATCACATCTGATAATTGTGTGTATGTGACCAATCACATCTGATAATTGTGTGTATGTGACCAATCACATCTGATAATTGTGTGTATGTGACCAATCACATCTGATAATTGTGTGTATGTGACCAATCACATCTGATAATTGTGTGTATGTGACCAATCACATCTGATAATTGTGTGTATGTGACCAATCACATCTGCTAATTGTGTGTATGTGACCAATCACATCTGATAATTGTGTGTATGTGACCAATCACATCTGATAATTGTGTGTATGTGACCAATCACATCTGATAATTGTGTGTATGTGACCAATCACATCTGATAATTGTGTGTATGTGACCAATCACATCTGATAATTGTGTGTATGTGACCAATCACATCTGCTAATTGTGTGTATGTGACCAATCACATCTGCTAATTGTGTGTATGTGACCAATCACATCTGATAATTGTGTGTATGTGACCAATCACATCTGATAATTGTGTGTATGTGACCAATCACATCTGATAATTGTGTGTATGTGACCAATCACATCTGATAATTGTGTGTATGTGACCAATCACATCTGATAATTGTGTGTATGTGACCAATCACATCTGATAATTGTGTGTATGTGACCAATCACATCTGATAATTGTGTGTATGTGACCAATCACATCTGATAATTGTGTGTATGTGACCAATCACATCTGATAATTGTGTGTATGTGACCAATCACATCTGATAATTGTGTGTATGTGACCAATCACATCTGATAATTGTGTGTATGTGACCAATCACATCTGATAATTGTGTGTATGTGACCAATCACATCTGATAATTGTGTGTATGTGACCAATCACGTCTGCTAATTGTGTGTATGTGACCAATGACACTTGATTTGGATTTGAAAGGCTCTGATTCGGTTCTTGTTCAAGCTGCACACACTTCATCAGTCTCTCATTCACAATTTCACTAGCACTTGATAATATCCTCACCAGGCCTGAATTTTCCAGCGGTATCCCCCTTGTGTGGCCGTAGTGTCCCCTTTAAAAATCTGCTCCTTTTGCGGCCAAAGTAGCCGTTGTGCCCTTGGGCTGAATATAATAATTATAATTCCCTTCTCCCGGGCTGCCACGCTCAGAAGCACCTCAACACTCATATGGCTCTCTCAGATACCTCAATTCTTATTAGCCAACACCAGTCACTGTTTCAGCATGACAATGCACCCGTGCACAAAGCGAGGTCCATACAGAAATGGTTTGTCAAGATTGGTGTGGAAGAACTTGACTGGCCTGTACAGAGCACTGACCTCGACCTCATCGAACACCTTTGGGATGAATTGGAACGCCGACTGCGAGCCAGGTCTAATCGCCCAACATCAGTGCCTGACCTCACTAATGCTCTTGTGGCTGAATGGAAGCAAATCCCTGCAACAAAGTTCCAACATCTAGTGGAAAGCCTTCCCAGAAAAGTGGAGGCTGTTATAGCAGCAATGTTCCATCATCTAGTGGAAAGCCTTCCCAGAAGAGTGGAGGATGTTATAGCAGCAATGTTCCATCATCTAGTGGAAAGCCTTCCCAGAAGAGTGGAGGATGTTATAGCAGCAATGTTCCATCATCTAGTGGAAAGCCTTCCCAGAAGAGTGGAGGCTGTTATAGCAGCAATGTTCCAACATCTAGTGGAAAGCCTTCCCAGAAGAGTGGAGGATGTTATAGCAGCAATGTTCCATCATCTAGTGGAAAGACTTCCCAGAAGAGTGGAGGATGTTATAGCAGCAATGTTCCAACATCTAGTGGAAAGCCTTCCCAGAAGAGTGGAGGCTGTTATAGCAGCAATGTTCCAACATCTAGTGGAAAGCCTTCCCAGAAGAGTGGAGGCTGTTATAGCAGCAATGTTCCAACATCTAGTGGAAAGCCTCCCCAGAAGAGTGGAGGCTGTTATAGCAGCAATGTTCCAACATCTAGTGGAAAGCCTTCCCAGAAGAGTGGAGGCTGTTATAGCAGCAATGTTCCAACATCTAGTGGAAAGCCTTCCCAGAAGAGTGGGAGGCTGTTATAGCAGCAATGTTCCAACATCTAGTGGAAAGCCTTCCCAGAAGAGTGGAGGCTGTTATAGCAGCAATGTTCCAACATCTAATGGAAAGCCTTCCCAGAAGAGTGGAGGCTGTTATAGCAGCAATGTTCCAACATCTAGTGGAAAGCCTTCCCAGAAGAGTGGAGGCTGTTATAGCAGCAATGTTCCAACATCTAGTGGAAAGCCTTCCCAGAAGAGTGGAGGCTGTTATAGCAGCAATGTTCCAACATCTAGTGGAAAGCCTTCCCAGAAGAGTGGAGGCTGTTATAGCAGCAATGTTCCAACATCTAGTGGAAAGCCTTCCCAGAAGAGTGGAGGATGTTATAGCAGCAATGTTCCAACATCTAGTGGAAAGCCTTCCCAGAAGAGTGGAAGATGTTATAGCAGCAATGTTCCAACATCTAGTGGAAAGCCTTCCCAGAAGAGTGGAGGCTGTTATAGCAGCAATGTTCCAACATCTAGTGGAAAGCCTTCCCAGAAGAGTGGAGGCTGTTATAGCAGCAATGTTCCAACATCTAATGGAAAGCCTTCCCAGAAGAGTGGAGGCTGTTATAGCAGCAATGTTCCAACATCTAGTGGAAAGCCTTCCCAGAAGAGTGGAGGCTGTTATAGCAGCAATGTTCCAACATCTAGTGGAAAGCCTTCCCAGAAGAATGGAGGCTGTTATAGCAGCAATGTTCCACCATCTAGTGGAAAGCCTTCCCAGAAGAGTGGAGGCTGTTATAGCAGCAATGTTCCACCATCTAGTGGAAAGCCTTCCCAGAAGAGTGGAGGCTGTTATAGCAGCAATGTTCCAACATCTAGTGGAAAGCCTTCCCAGAAGAGTGGAGGCTGTTATAGCAGCAATGTTCCAACATCTAATGGAAAGCCTTCCCAGAAGAGTGGAGGCTGTTATAGCAGCAATGTTCCAACATCTAGTGGAAAGCCTTCCCAGAAGAGTGGAGGCTGTTATAGCAGCAATGTTCCAACATCTAGTGGAAAGCCTTCCCAGAAGAGTGGAGGCTGTTATAGCAGCAATGTTCCAACATCTAGTGGAAAGCCTTCCCAGAAGAGTGGAGGCTGTTATAGCAGCAATGTTCCAACATCTAGTGGAAAGCCTTCCCAGAAGAGTGGAGGATGTTATAGCAGCAATGTTCCAACATCTAGTGGAAAGCCTTCCCAGAAGAGTGGAAGATGTTATAGCAGCAATGTTCCAACATCTAGTGGAAAGCCTTCCCAGAAGAGTGGAGGCTGTTATAGCAGCAATGTTCCAACATCTAGTGGAAAGCCTTCCCAGAAGAGTGGAGGCTGTTATAGCAGCAATGTTCCAACATCTAATGGAAAGCCTTCCCAGAAGAGTGGAGGCTGTTATAGCAGCAATGTTCCAACATCTAGTGGAAAGCCTTCCCAGAAGAGTGGAGGCTGTTATAGCATCAATGTTCCAACATCTAGAGGAAAGCCTTCCCAGAAGAGTGGAGGCTGTTATGGCAGCAAAGGGGGGGACCAACTCCATATTAATGTCCATGATTTTGGAATGAGATGTTCAACGTGCAGCTGTCCACATGCTATTGATCGTGTGTGCACACACAAAATTAAAAACACAAACTGTCCTTTTGTGAGCCAAATTTCCGAATTGGGACCATTTTAGCATTGCAGTAAGTTACAACGCCGATGGACAAAAGAGTATGTCGCCATAGCTCAACAAGAATAGCCTACGCAGCTGCCAACACCTCAGACATGTTGACACATTTACATCACCCCAGTATTCCTACCACCAAAGCCAGACAGAAACGCAAATAAATAACTTAGTCTCCCCTCTGCATTTAAGCAGCCCTTTCAGAGCTGATTCTGACCGGGCCAAAGAAATTACAAGAACGATAGGCATGTTTATAGCCGCAGATATGCGTCCACCATTCTTGGTGGTTGAGAAGATGTCAGAAAGTGTCAGAACTTCATGAAACCGAGTCACATCATGAACACCCATTTCAGCAAACAGGAAGTACCTCGCTCTATATAAGCACCCATTTCAGCAAACAGGTAGAACCCTGCTCTATATAAGCACCCATTTCAGCAAACAGGTAGAACCCTGCTCTATATAAGCACCCATTTCAGCAAACAGGTAGTACCCTGCTCTATATAAGCACCCATTTCAGCAAACAGGTAGAACCCCACTCTATATAAGCACCCAATTCAGCAAACAGGTAGAACCCCACTCTATATAAGCACCCATTTCAGCAAACAGGTAGAACCCCACTCTATATAAGCACCCATTTCAGCAAACAGGTAGAACCCTGCTCTATATAAGCACCCATTTCAGCAAACAGGTAGAACCCCACTCTATATAAGCACCCATTTCAGCAAACAGGTAGAACCCCACTCTATACAAGCACCCATTTCAGCAAACAGGTAGAACCCCACTCTATATAAGCACCCATTTCAGCAAACAGGTAGAACCCCGCTCTATATAAGCACCCATGTCAGCAAACAGGTAGAACCCCACTCTATATAAGCACCCATTTCAGCAAACAGGTAGAACCCCACTCTATATAAGCACCCATTTCAGCAAACAGGTAGAACCCCACTCTATATAAGCACCCATTTCAGCAAACAGGTAGAACCCCACTCTATATAAGCACCCATTTCAGCAAACAGGTAGAACCCCGCTCTATATAAGCACCCATTTCAGCAAACAGGTAGAACCCCACTCTATATAAGCACCCATTTCAGCAAACAGGTAGAACCCCACTCTATATAAGCACCCATTTCAGCAAACAGGTAGAACCCCACTCTATATAAGCACCCATTTCAGCAAACAGGTAGAACCCCACTCTATATAAGCACCCATTTCAGCAAACAGGTAGAACCCTGCTCTATATAAGCACCCATTTCAGCAAACAGGTAGTACCCTGCTCTATATAAGCACCCATTTCAGCAAACAGGTAGAACCCTGCTCTATATAAGCAACCATTTCAGCAAACAGGTAGAACCCCACTCTATATAAGCACCCATTTCAGCAAACAGGTAGAACCCCACTCTATATAAGCACCCATTTCAGCAAACAGGTAGAACCCCACTCTATATAAGCACCCATTTCAGCAAACAGGTAGAACCCTGCTCTATATAAGCACCCATTTCAGCAAACAGGTAGAACCCCACTCTATATAAGCACCCATTTCAGCAAACAGGTAGAACCCCGCTCTATATAAGCACCCATTTCAGCAAACAGGTAGAACCCCACTCTATATAAGCACCCATTTCAGCAAACAGGAAGTACCCCGCTCTATATAAGCACCCATTTCAGCAAACAGGAAGTACCCCGCTCTATATAAGCACCCATTTCAGCAAACAGGTAGAACCCTGCTCTATATAAGCACCCATTTCAGCAAACAGGTAGAAAGAACCCTGCTCTATATAAGCAAGCTAAAGCCAAAATTGGCCATGAATTTGCCAATGCACCCTGTGATGCTCTTACGACAGATGGACCTTCAGGGAGAACTCTCTACAGAGAGATACTTAAGATAGGCTACTTAACAGTGAAAGCCCATCACCCCAGAGGGAAATGTGAAGTGCTATAGACACGCCCCCTTTAGTCACAAAAGGGCAGGCTACTTAACAGTGAAAGCCCATCACCCCAGAGGGAAATGTGAAGTGCTATAGACACGCCCCCTTTAGTCACAAAAGGGCACGTATTTTTCTCTCTGTAAGAAAACATTATTACAGAGGCCTATGTAACGGATGTGAAATGGCTAGCTAGTTAGCGGGTACGCGCTACTAGCGTTTCAATCAGTTACGTCACTTGCTCTGAAACCTAGAAGTAGTGTTGCACCTTGCTCTGCAAGGGCCGCGGCCTTTGTGGAGCGATGGGTAACGATGCTTCGTGGGCGACCGTTGTTGATGTGTGCAGAAGGTCCCTGGTTCGCGCCCGTGTCGGGGCGAGGGGACGGTTTAAAGTTATACTGTTAGATTGGTGCCGTGACCCGGATCACTGGTTGCTGCGGAAAAGGAGGAGGTTGAAAGGGGGGTGAGTGTAACGGATGTGAAATGGCTAGCTAGTTAGCGGGTACGCACTACTAGCGTTTCAATCAGTTACGTCACTTGCTCTGAAACCTATTAGTAGTGTTGCCCCTTGCTCTGCAAGGGCCGCGGCCTTTGTGGAGCGATGGGTAACGATGCTTCGTTGATGTGTGCAGAGGGTCCCTGGTTCGCGCCCGAGGGCGAGGGGACGGTCTAAAGTTATACTGTTACACCTATACAATGTCTGAGCCATGTTTACATATTGATTTCATAAGCATATGGCACATTGTGTTGTTTGTATTTATTATGGATACCCATTAGCACTCTCCCTGGGGTTTATTATGGATACATATTAGCACTCTCCCTGGGGTTTATTATGGATACCCATTAGCACTCTCCCTGGGGTTTATTATGGATACATATTAGCACTATCCCT
Source organism: Salvelinus fontinalis (assembly GCF_029448725.1). Taxonomy (NCBI): domain Eukaryota; kingdom Metazoa; phylum Chordata; class Actinopteri; order Salmoniformes; family Salmonidae; genus Salvelinus; species Salvelinus fontinalis. Next base: position 65,539,340 of record NC_074667.1, read on the forward strand.
GGGGTTTATTATGGATACCCATTAGCACTCTCCCTGGGGTTTATTATGGATACCCATTAGCACTCTCCCTGGGGTTTATTATGGATACATATTAGCACTCTCCCTGGGGTTTATTATGGATACCCATTAGCACTCTCCCTGGGGTTTATTATGGATACATATTAGCACTCTCCCTGGGGTTTATTATGGATACACATTAGCACTCTCCCTGGGGTTTATTATGGATACCCATTAGCACTCTCCCTGGGGTTTATTATGGATACCCATTAGCACTCTCCCTGGGGTTTATTATGGATACCCATTAGCACTCTCCCTGGGGTTTATTATGGATACCCATTAGCACTCTCCCTGGGGTTTATTATGGATACCCATTAGCACTCTCCCTGGGGTTTATTATGGATACCCATTAGCACTCTCCCTGGGGTTTATTATGGATACATATTAGCACTCTCCCTGGGGTTTATTATGGATACCCATTAGCACTCTCGCTGGGGTTTATTATGGATACCCATTAGCACTCTCCCTGGGGTTTATTATGGATACCCATTAGCACTCTCCCTGGGGTTTATTATGGTACTGTGCTCCTCCCATAGTATGTTCTGAACTGTGAAGAGACCTTTTGTGGCATGTCTTGTGGGGTATGCATGGGCGTCCGAGCTGTGTGCCAGTAGTTCAAACAGACAGCTTGGTGCATTCAACTGTTGTATCAATATGTTTTGACCATGACAGTTTACAATCCAGGGTTACTCCAAGCAGTTTAGTCGCCTCAAGGGTTTAGTGAATCATTTGGCTAATACAATGCTTTTAGTTTTAGAAATATTTAGGCCTAACATATTCCTTGTAACCCATTCTGAAACTAACTGCAGCTCTTTGTTGAGTGTTGCAGTCGTTGTAGTAGCTGACGTGTATAGTGTTGAGCCATCCGCATACATAGACACACTGGCTTTACTCAAAGCCAGTGGCAGGTCATTAGTAAAGATGGAAAAAAGCATGGGGCCTAAACAGCTACCCTGGGGAATTCCTGAATCTACCTTAATTACGTTGGAGAGGCTTTCATTTACTTCTTATGGCTGCAGGGGCAGTATTAAGTAGCTTGGATGAAAAGGTGCCCAGAGTAAACTGCCTGCTCCTCAGTCCCAGTTGCTAATATATGCATTGTATTATTAGTATTGGATAGAAAACACTGAAGTTTCTAAAACTGTTTGAATGATGTCTGTGAGTATAACAGAACTCATATGGCAGGCAAAAACCTGAGAAAAAATCCAACCAGGAAGTGGGAAATCTGAGGTTTGTAGGTTTGCCTATCCAATATATGGGGTCATATTGCACTTCCTAAGGCACGCCTGAGTGAGCTCCACTAGATGTCAACAGTCTTTAGAACCTTGTTTGATGCTTCTACTGTGAAGGATGAGGGAATGAGAGCTGATTGAGTCAGGCGCACCCCCGTGAGAGGTAGCTGCGTTCCTTTTCGTTTCTAAAGACAAAGGAATTCTCCGGTTGAAACATTATTGAAGATTTGTTAAAAACATCCTAAAGATTGATTCTATACATCGTTTGACATGTTCCTACGAACTGTAATGGAATTTTTTCACTTTGTCTGGCCTGCGCGTCTTGAATTAGGATTTTTTAACTAAACGCGAACAAAAAGGAGGTATTTGGACAAATTATGGACTTTATTAAACAAACAAACTTATTGTGGAACTGAGATTCCTGGGAGTGCATTCTGATGAAGATCAAAGGTAAGTGAATATTTATAATGCTACTTCAGACTTCTGTTGACTCCACAACATGGCGGGTACCTGTATGGCTTCTTTTTGTGTCTGAGCGCCGCACTCAGATTATTGCATGGTGTGCTTTTTCCGTAAAGTTTTTTTGAAATCTGACACAGCGGTTGCATTAAACACTTGTATTTTCATCAACAGTTATGATGAGTATTTCTGTAAATTGATGTGGCTCTCTGCAAAATCACCGGATGTTTTGGAACTACTGAACATAACGCGCCAATGTAAACTAAGATGTTTGGATATAAATATTCACTTTATCGAACAAAACATACATGTATTGTGTAACATGAAGTCCTATGAGTGTCATCTGATGAAGATCATCAAAGGTTAGTGATTAATTTTATCTCCATTTCTGCTTTTTGTGACTCCTCTCTTTGGCTGGAAAAATGGCTGTGTTTATCTGTGACTAGGTACTGACCTAACAATCAGATGGTGTGCTTTCGTCGTATAGCCTTTTTGAAATCGGACACTGTGGTGGGATTAACAACAAGTTTATCTTTAAAATGGTGTAAAATACTTGTATGTTTGAGACATTTCAATTATGAGATTTCTGTTTGAATTTGGCGCCCTGCACTTCCCTGCACTTCCACTGGCTGTTGTCAAGTAACGGGATCTCAGCCGTAAGTTAACTAACTTGCCTAGTTAAATAAAGGTTAAATAAAATAAAAAAAGTCCCCCCGGACCATTCTTAACATTTGGACGTCAGAAATTAATATTCCAATCTTTGACGCTAGAGATTTTTTAGGCAGGCCAAACTCTCTAGACAAAGCATTCCTTTGGTGGATACTGAAAGGCAGAGGGGGAAAGTTCCCTCTAAATTTACGACAGGCTGTTAAGTCATAAAACCAGCCTAACTCCTGTGGGAGAGAGGGGGGGGGCTGTTATCTGTCCGCCATTTTCCAAGCTGATCCAGCACCTTTCATCCTCACCAAGGAGAGAGTCATGACACCCTTTTCCCCAAAATGTCATTTAAGGTGCTCCAAAGCTTTTTACTATAATTTCATAGTGTAGTTTCTTATTTTTAATTCAGTTTAGCAACATGATTTCTCAACTTGCAATACGTTTGCCAAGCGGTTGTGCAGCCAGACTTATTTGCCATTCCTTTTACCTCTGCCCTCTCAACCATTCCATTTTTCAATTCCTCATCAATCAATGAGGATTTAACAGTTTTGACAGTAATGTTCTTAATGGGTGCATTCTTATTAGTAACTGGAATAAGACATTTCATAAATGTATCAAGTGCCGTGTCTGGTTGCTCCTCATTACACATCACGGACCAATAAATATCAACATAGGAATCACTACAAAACCTCTTGAATGACCTCTTATACACTGTATTTGGCCCAGCCTTTGGAACATTGGTTTTCCTAGATATTTTTATTTATTTATTTTTTTACCGTTATTTTACCAGGTAAGTTGACTGAGAACACGGTCTCATTTGCAGCAACGACCTGGGGAATAGTTACAGGGTAGAGGAGGGGGATGAATGAGCCAATTGTAAACTGGGGATTATTAGGTGACCATGATGGTTTGAGGGCCAGATTGGGAATTTAGCTTTATGGCTACTATATTGTGATCATTACATCCGATGGATTTGGATACTGCTGTCAAGCTCATTTCTGTAGCGTTAGTAAAGTTGTGATCAATAGATGTTGAGGACTTAATTCCTGTGCTGTTTGTAACTACCCTGGTAGTTTGATTGGTAACCTGAACCAGGTTGCAGGCACTGGTTACAGTTTGAAGCTTTTTCTTTAAAAATGGGCAGCTTGATGAAAGCATGTCAATACTTAAAAATCACCCAGAAAATATACTTCTCTGTTGATATCACATAGATAATCAAGCATTTCAAGCACGTTATCCAGATAGAGTGTTAGCACTTGGTGGTCTATAGCAGCTTCCCACCAGAATGGGCTTTAGGTGAGGCAGATGAACCTGTAGCCATATTACTTCAACAGTATTTAACATGAGATCCTCTCTAAGCGTTACAAGAAAGTGGTTCTGAACATAAAACAGCAACACCTCCACCATTGGCATTTCCATCTTTTCTGTAGATGTTATAACCGCCTCACACTGTTAACACTAACTCTGGTTCATAGGCAGAGGATTTCCGCATACAATAGCTGTAGGATCAGCAGAGGCATTCAGGGCAGTTAGAGGGACATAAATTAGGTTACTTACATTGTGTTTTCCAACGCCCCCTGGGATAATGTACATTTGCTAAAGCATTATGACAACTCAGCAACACAATGGTAGGAATTAACTGAGCAGGGCTTGGGTCATTGATAAGTCATTGTCTCAACGCAGCCGTATAATGCTGTGAAAGGATTCAGGAACCCAAATGATTTTAGGTGGATCCCATCCTCCTTATAAAACGTGTTGTTTCCAAAAGGTATCGAAATGGTCAACAAAAAGTAACACCCATTGATCTGCAATAATCACATCGCCAGTTGTGCAGAGAAATAATTCTGCTAAAGCGTTCAATGCCGCGATTCAGAGAGGCCACAGGGCCAGAGGCCACAGGGCCAGAGGGGACAGGGCCAGAGGGGACAGGGCAGGGCCAGAGGGCACAGGGCCAGAGGGGACAGGGCCAGAGGGGACAGGGCCAGAGGGGACAGGGCCAGAGGGGACAGGGCCCGAGGGCCAGAGGGCACAGGGCCAGAGGGCACAGGGCCAGAGGGCACAGGGCCAGAGGGGACAGGGCCAGAGGGCACAGGGCCAGAGGGGACAGGGCCAGAGGGGACAGGGCCAGAGGGGACAGGGCACAGGGCCAGAGGGGACAGGGCCAGAGGGGACAGGGCCAGAGGGGACAGGGCCAGAGGGGACAGGGCCAGAGGGGACAGGGCACAGGTTCAGAGGGGACAGGGCCAGAGGGGACAGGGCCAGAGGGCACAGGGCCAGAGGGGACAGGGCCAGAGGGGACAGGGCCCGAGGGCACAGGGCTCTTTAAAACCCAGTTTCAACTGTTCAGCGCTGCCCTTCATAATGTCATTAAAACCCATATAGACTACGATGGAATCGATTTCCATGTCCTGACGTAGTACATTTTCGGGAGCAGCTTAGTACTGTCATTTACTCAAGCTCCGGGATAGGACATTGTTTTTTTGCACCAGGAACAGTCACATTTCTTACCATGGAGCTTCCCAAAATTACAGCTGGAGAGAAGGACGAGGAAATTCACCCACTTCCACGCGTCACAGGACTCTGAGAACCCTTTATAGACAGGCGAGAGGCAGAATAACTTGAGCCCGTTGCTCCTGGCGCAGGCCTCCGACGGATGGAGAAGCACCACTCGATCCAGAGCAGGGACGAAAAGTTGCCGACGTTGACTTCGAAATCGTTGGAATGCGGCCACAGTGATTGAACCGTCGTTGATCGCCATGCTCCTCTTGCTGTGTTCCTTCGACTCTGCTATCAGATGGGGAGGAAAAGGCAGGAGATGGCTCCCCTGGCAAACTCTGGGCAAACCCCAGCCTGATAACGACAAGGCGGAGATGCATCCAACGAGCACCGTCCAGGTAAACATTCCACTATGCCTCTTCCCCCAGTTTCTTACGTAGGCTGGCGACCAGTGTGATCAAGGAAGCCACCTCAAGCCTATAATTCTCGGCAAACAAATAATTGGCGCATTGGTTCAGGACAAACTGGATCAATCAAAGAAGATACAACTCCTACAGCGCTGGAACCAAAGTAGATACAACTCCTACAGCGCTGGAACCAAAGATACAACTCCTACAGCGCTGGAACCAAAGATACAACTCCTACAGCGCTGGAACCAAAGAAGATACAACTCCTACAGCGCTGGAAACCAAAGTAGATACAACTCCTACAGCGCTGGAAACCAAAGTAGATACAACTCCTACAGCGCTGGAACCAAAGTAGATACAACTCCTACAGCGCTGGAAACCAAAGTAGATACAACTCCTACAGCGCTGGAACCAAAGTAGATACAACTCCTACAGCGCTGGAACCAAAGATACATCTCCTACAGCGCTGGAACCAAAGTAGATACAACTCCTACAGCGCTGGAACCCAAAGTAGATACAACTCCTACAGCGCTGGAAACCAAAGTAGATACAACTCCTACAGTGCTGGAAACCAAAGTAGATACAACTCCTACAGCGCTGGAACCAAATTAGATACAACTCCTACAGCGCTGTAAACCAAAGTAGATACAACTCCTACAGCGCTGGAACCAAAGTAGATACAACTCCTACAGCGCTGGAAACCAAAGATACAACTCCTACAGCGCTGGAACCAAATTAGATACAACTCCTACAGCGCTGTAAACCAAAGTAGATACAACTCCTACAGCGCTGGAACCAAAGTAGATACAACTCCTACAGCGCTGGAACCCAAAGTAGATACAACTCCTACAGCGCTGGAACCAAAGATACAACTCCTACAGCGCTGGAAACCAAAGTAGATACAACTCCTACAGCGCTGGAAACCAAAGTAGATACAACTCCTACAGCGCTGGAACCAAATTAGATACAACTCCTACAGCGCTGGAACCAAAGTAGATACAACTCCTACAGCGCTGGAACCAAAGATACAACTCCTACAGCGCTGGAACCAAAGTAGATACAACTCCTACAGCGCTGGAACCAAAGTAGATACAATTCCTACAGCGCTGGAAACCAAAGTAGATACAACTCCTACAGCGCTGGAACCAAATTAGATACAACTCCTACAGCGCTGGAACCCAAAGTAGATACAACACCTACAGCGCTGGAAACAAAAGTAGATACAACTCCTACAGCGCTGGAACCAAAGTAGATACAACTCCTACAGCACTGGAACCAAAGTAGATACAACTCCTACAGCGCTGGAACCAAAGTAGATACAACTCCTACAGCGCTGGAACCAAAGATACAACTCCTACAGCGCTGGAAACCAAAGTAGATACAACTCCTACAGCGCTGGAACCCAAAGTAGATACAACTCCTACAGCGCTGGAACCAAAGTAGATACAACTCCTACAGCGCTGGAAACCAAAGTAGATACAACTCCTACAGCACTGGAACCAAAGATACAACTCCTACAGCGCTGAAACCAAAGATACAACTCCTACAGCGCTGGAAACCAAAGTAGATACAACTCCTACAGCGCTGGAACCAAAGTAGATACAACTCCTACAGCGCTGGAACCAAAGATACAACTCCTACAGCGCTGGAACCAAAGCAGATACAACTCCTACAGCGCTGGAACCAAAGTAGATACAACTCCTACAGCACTGGAACCAAAGATACAACTCCTACAGCGCTGAAACCAAAGATACAACTCCTACAACGCTGGAACCAAAGATACAACTCCTACAGCGCTGGAACCAAAGTAGATACAACTCCTACAGCGCTGAAACCAAAGCAGATACAACTCCTACAGCGCTGGAACCAAAGTAGATACAACTCCTACAGCACTGGAACCAAAGATACAACTCCTACAGCGCTGAAACCAAAGATACAACTCCTACAGCGCTGGAACCAAAGTAGATACAACTCCTACAGCGCTGGAACCAAAGATACAACTCCTACAGCGCTGGAACCAAAGTAGATACAACTCCTACAGCGCTGGAACCCAAAGTAGATACAACTCCTACAGCGCTGGAACCAAAGTAGATACAACTCCTACAGCGCTGGAAACCAAAGTAGATACAACTCCTACAGCACTGGAACCAAAGATACAACTCCTACAGCGCTGAAACCAAAGATACAACTCCTACAGCGCTGGAAACCAAAGTAGATACAACTCCTACAGCGCTGGAACCAAAGTAGATACAACTCCTACAGCGCTGGAACCAAAGATACAACTCCTACAGCGCTGGAAACCAAAGTAGATACAACTCCTACAGCGCTGGAACCAAAGTAGATACAACTCCTACAGCGCTAAAACCAAAGCAGATACAACTCCTACAGCGCTGGAACCAAAGTAGACACAACTCCTACAGCGCTGGAACCAAAGTAGATACAACTCCTACAGCGCTGGAACCAAAGATACAACTCCTACAGCGCTGAAACCAAAGATACAACTCCTACAGCGCTGGAACCAAAGTAGATACAACTCCTACAGCGCTGGAACCAAAGATACAACTCCTACAGCGCTGGAACCAAAGTAGATACAACTCCTACAGTGCTGGAAACCAAAGTAGATACAACTCCTACAGCGCTGGAACCAAAGTAGATACAACTCCTACAGCGCTGAAACCAAAGTAGATACAACTCCTACAGCGCTGGAACCAAAGTAGATACAACTCCTACAGCGCTGGAAACCAAAGTAGATACAACTCCTACAGCACTGGAACCAAAGATACAACTCCTACAGCGCTGAAACCAAAGATACAACTCCTACAGCGCTGGAACCAAAGTAGATACAACTCCTACAGCGCTGGAACCAAAGTAGATACAACTCCTACAGCGCTGGAACCAAAGATACAACTCCTACAGCGCTGGAACCAAAGATACAACTCCTACAGCTCTGAAACCAAAGCAGATACAACTCCTACAGCGCTGGAACCAAAGTAGATACAACTCCTACAGCGCTGGAAACCAAAGTAGATACATCTCCTACAGCGCTGGAAACCAAAGTAGATACAACTCCTACAGCGCTGGAAACCAAAGTAGATACAACTCCTACAGCGCTGGAACCAAAGTAGATACAACTCCTACAGCGCTGGAAACCAAAGTAGATACATCTCCTACAGCGCTGGAACCAAAGTAAATACAACTCCTACAGCGCTGGAACCCAAAGTAGATACAACTCCCACAGCGCTGAAAACCAAAGTAGATACAACTCCTACAGCGCTGGAAACCAAAGTAGATACAACTCCTACAGCGCTGGAACCAAAGTAGATACTACTCCTACAGCGCTGGAACCCAAAGTAGATACAACTCCTACAGCGCTGGAACCAAAGTAGATACAACTCCTACAGCGCTGGAAACCAAAGTAGATACAACTCCTACAGCGCTGGAACCAAATTAGATACAACTCCTACAGCGCTGGAACCAAAGATACAACTCCTACAGCGCTGGAACCAAAGATACAACTCCTACAGCGCTGGAAACCAAAGTAGATACAACTCCTACAGCGCTGGAAACCAAAGTAGATACAACTCCTACAGCGCTGGAACCAAAGTAGATACTACTCCTACAGCGCTGGAACCCAAAGTAGATACAACTCCTACAGCGCTGGAACCAAAGTAGATACAACTCCTACAGCGCTGGAAACCAAAGTAGATACAACTCCTACAGCGCTGGAAACCAAAGATACAACTCCTACAGCGCTGGAACCAAAGTAGATACAACTCCTACAGCGCTGGAAACCAAAGTAGATACAACTCCTACAGCACTGGAACCAAAGATACAACTCCTACAGCGCTGAAACCAAAGATACAACTCCTACAGCGCTGGAAACCAAAGATACAACTCCTACAGCGCTGGAACCAAAGTAGATACAACTCCTACAGCGCTGGAACCAAAGTAGATACAACTCCTACAGCGCTGGAAACCAAAGTAGATACATTTCCTACAGCGCTGGAACCAAATTAGATACAACTCCTACAGCGCTGGAAACCAAAGTAGATACAACTCCTACAGCGCTGGAACCAAAGTAGATACAACTCCTACAGCGCTGGAACCAAAGATACAACTCCTACAGCGCTGGAAACCAAAGTAGATACAACTCCTACAGCGCTGGAACCCAAAGTAGATACAACTCCTACAGCGCTGGAAACCAAAGTAGATACAACTCCTACAGCGCTGGAAACCAAAGTAGACACAACTCCTACAGCGCTGGAACCAAAGATACAACTCCTACAGCGCTGGAAACCAAAGTAGATACAACTCCTACAGCGCTGGAACCCAAAGTAGATACAACTTCTACAGCGCTGGAACCCAAATATACAACTCCTACGCGCTGGAAACGTTAATTTACTTCTCCAGACAAAAGAGGGCTCCATTGTTGTTCAGAAAATCCAAGGGGCTGTTATTCCTGATGATGCTCTCAGCAGGTATATGTCATATATATGTCTCATGATCATGTGGAATCAGGAATACCATTTAAAATGTCCCTGCTGTACCGAAACGTGACCCCAAAACCTCCATAGTACCTAAAACGTGGGTTTGGTGAACCGTTACACCCTACTAAGTAAACCAAATACATTGGTGTTAGGGGTGAGCTTGATTAAGCTTGCACCTAGTTTTGGGACAAAACCAAGTCATTGGTTCCCAGTGGTGGAAAAAGTACCCAATTGTCATACTTGCGTAAACGTAAAGATACCTTAATAGAAAATGACAAGTGAAAGTCACCCAGTGAAATAATACTGTGAAAATGTAATAAAGTAAATGTAATTAATAAAATATACTTATGTATGAAAAGTAAATGTATAAATAATTTCAAATTCCTTATATTATGCAAACCAGGTGGTACGATTTACAAACAAAGCATTTGTGTTTAGTGAGTCCGCCAGATCAAGATACAGTAGGGATGACCAGGGATTCTCTCTTGATAAATGCGTGAAATTGTCAATATTGCTGTCCTGCGAAGCATTCAAAATGTAACAAGTACTTGTGGGTGTCAGGGAAAGAGTAAAAAGTACATTATTTTCCAAGCTTCTCCTTCACCCAAATCCAGACAACTGATGTTCTGAAAGAGCTGCAAAACCTGGACCCCTACAAATCAGCCGGGCTAGACAATCTGAACCCTCTCTTCCTTGTTAATCCCACCACAGTGTCCGATTTCAAAAATGCTTTACAGCGAAAGCTCCACAAACGATTACGTTAGGTTACCACCAAGTCACAGAAAAACACAGCCATTTTTCCAGCCAAAGAGAGGAATAACAAAAAGCAGAAATAGAGATAAAATTAAACACTAACCTTTGAATATCTTCATCAGATGACACTCATAGGACTTCATGTTACACAATACATGTATGTTTTGTTCGATAAAGTGCATATTTATATCCAAAAATCTGAGTTTACATTGGCGCGTTACGTTCAGTAATGTTTTGCTTCCAAAACATCCGGAGAAATTGCAGAGAGCCACATAATTTCACAGAAATACTCATAATACTCATTGATAAAAGTTGAGTTATTCACAGAATTAAAGATAGACTTCTCCTTAATGCAGCCGCTGTGTCAGATTTTTTTTTTAACTTTACGGAAAAAGCATACCGTGCAATAATCTGAGCACAGAGCTAAGACAACAAAATCAGCCAAAGAAATATCCACCATGCTGGAGTCAACAGTCATAAATAGCATTATAAATATTAACTTACCTTTGATGATCTTCTTCAGAATGTGTAACGAATGTTAAATGGCTAGCTAGTTAGCGGTCGTGCGCGCTAATAGCGTTTCAATCGGTTACGTCACTCGCTTTGAGACCTTGAAGTATTGTTTCCCCTTACTGTGCAAGGGCCGCTGCTTTTGTGGAGCGATGGGTAACGATGCTTCGTGGGTGACTGTTGTTGATGTGTGCAGAGGGTCCCTGGTTTGCGCCCGGGTCAGGGCGAGGGGACGGACGTAAAGTTACACTGTTACAAATGCACTTCCAGGAATCCCATTTACACAATAAATGTTTGATTTCTTCCATAAAGTCCATCATTTATGTCCAAATTCCTCCTTTTGTTAGGGCGGTTAGTAAACAAATCGAAACTCACGAGGCGCGGGCAAATCCAGCGGAAATGTCGGACGAAAATTCCAAAAAGTTATATTACTGGTCGTAGAAACAAATCAAACGATGTATAGAATCAATCTTTAGGATGTTTTTATCATAAATGTTCAATAATGTCCCAACCGGAGAATTCCATTGGTCTGTAGAAATGCCATGGAACGAGAGCAACCTCTCATGCGCGTGACTTAGAACGAGGCTGCTGCCAGACCCCTTAGTCTAACAGCTTTCATTCGGTCCCACTTCACAGTAGAAGCCCGAAACAACGTTCTAGACTGTTGACATCTAGTGGAAGCCTTTGGAAGTGCAACATTACCCATATCCCACTGTATATTCAATGGGGCTGAGTTCAAAAACTACAAACCTCAGATTTCCCACTTCCTGTTTGGATTTTTATCTCAGGTTTTTGCCTGCCATATGAGTTCTGTTATATTCACAGACATCATTCAAACAGTTTTAGAAACGCCAGAGGGTTTTCTATCCAATACTACCAATAATATGCATATATTGGCATCTGGGACTGAGTAGGAGGCAGTTTACTCTGGGCATGCTTTTCATCCAAAAACTAAAATGCTGCCCCCTATCCCAAACAGGTCAACAAACAAATCACCGACCATTTCGAATCCCACCGTATCTTCTCCGCTATGCAATCTGGTCACCGAGCTCGTCACGGGTGCACCTCAGCCACGCTCAAGGTCCTAAATGATATCATAACTGCCATCGATAAGAGACAGTACTGTGCAGCTGTATTCATCGACCTGGCCAAGGCTTTCGACGCTGTCAATCACCACATTCTTATCGGCAGACTCAACAGCCTTAGTTTCTCAAATGACTGCCTCGCCTGGTTCACCAACTACTTCTCAGATAGAGTTCAGTGTGTCAAATCAGAGGGCCTGTTGTCCAGACCTCTGGCAGTCTCTATGGGGGTGCAACAGGGTTCAATCCTCGGGCCGACACTTTTCTCTGTATACATCAATGATGTCGCTCTTGCTGCTGGTGATTCTCTGATCCACCTCTACGCAGACGACACCATTCTGTATACTTCTGGCCCTTCTTTGTAAACTGTTAACAAACCTCCAAAACTAGCTTCAACGCCATACAACACTCCTCCCATGGCCTCCAACTGCTCTTAAATGCCTGCCCGCCCGACTAGCATCACTACTCTGGACGGTTCTGACTTAGAATATGTGGACAACTATAAATACCTAGGTGTCTGGTTAGACTGTAAACTCTCCTTCCAGACTCACATTAAGCATCTCCAATCCAAAATAAAATCTAGAATCCGCTTCCTATTTTGCAACCAAAGCATCCTTCACTCACGCTGCCAAACACACCCTCGTAAAACTGACCATCCTACCGATCCTTGACACCGGGGATGTCATTTACAGAATAGCCTCCAACACTCTACTCAGCAAACTGGATGCAGTCCATCACAGTGCCATCCATTTTGTCACCAAAGCCCCACATGCTACCCACCACTGCACCCTGTATGCTCTTGTTGGCTGGCCCTCACTTCATATTCGTCACCAAACCCACTGGCTCCTGGTCATCTATAAGTCTTTGCTAGGTAAAGCCCCGCCTTATCTCAGCTCACTGGTCACCATAGCAACACCCACCCGTAGCACGTGCTCAAGCAGGTATATCTCACTGGTCACCGCCAAAGCCAACACCTGCTTTGGCTGCCTTTCCTTCCAGTTCTCTGCTGCCCATGACTGGAACTAATTACAAAACAATTTATAAAATACAAATAAAATCAGAAGTTGTAGACTTATATCTCCTTCACTAACATTAAGCATCAGCTATCAGAGCAGCTTACAGATCGCTGCAGCTGTACATAGTCCATCTGTAAAAAGCCCATCCAACCAACTAACTCATATTTTTTTCTGCTATTTTGCACACCAGTATTTCTACTTGCACATCCTCATCAGCACATCTATCACTCCAGTGTCAATTGCTAAATTGTGATTACTTTGCCACTATTGTCCTATTTACTGCCTTACCTCCTTACTCCATTTGCACACACTGTATACAGATTTTTCTATTGTATTATTGACTGTATGTTTGTTTTACGCCATGTGTAACTCTGTGTTGTTGTTTGTGTCGCACTGCTTTGCTTTATCTTGGCCAGGTCGCAGTTGTAAATGAGAACTTGTTCTCAACTAGACTACCTGGTTAAATAAAAGGTTAAATAAATAAATAAATAAACAATCTGAAAATGTGGTCGGAGGCACCAGATGGATGATGTGACACAAAACGCGGAGCCCGTATGCACGCAGGCTCTGTGAATTATACCGCAACGCTTTACGCCTCTCCACATCTTTAACAATGCGGAGGACTGAGCATTCACATGATTGGTTGACGGTAGGTGAACGCTGGAGGTCCTGTATAGGACTGTTTAGTGTTATATATATATATATATATATATATACACTGTTTCTGACCGTTTGAGCAGACACATGCACATTTGTGGCCTGCTGGAGGTCGTTTTGCAGGGCGCTGGCAGTGCACCTCTTTGCACTAAGGCGGAGGTAGCGGTCCTGCTGCTGGGTTGTTGCCCTCCTACGGCCTCCTCCACGTCTCCTGATGTACTGGCCTGTCTCCTGGTAGCGCCTGCATGCTCTGGACACTACGCTGACAGACACAGGAAATCTTTTTGCCACAGTTCGCATTGATGTGCCATCCTGGATGAACTGCACTACCTGAGCCACTTGTGTGGGTTGTAGACTCCGTCTCATGCTACCACTAGAGTGAGAACACCGCCAGCATTCAAAAGTGACCAAAACATCAGCCAGGAAGCATAGGAACTGAGAAGTGGTCTGTGGTCACCACCTGCAGAATCACTCCTGTTTTGGGGGGTGTCTTGCTAATTGCCTATAATTTCCACCTTTTGTCTATTCCATTTGCACAACAGCATGTGAAATTTATTGTCAATCAGTGTTGCTTCCTAAGTGGACAGTTTGATTTCACAGAAGTGTGATTGACTTGGAGTTACATTGTGTTGTTTAAGTGTTCCCTTTATTTTTTTGAGCAGTGTATATATATATAATCAAGATCAAGCGAGCTTTTGCACATCTGCTCAACATATATACATATATATATATATATACATATATATATATATATATATACATACACCTGGTTAAATAAAATGGAATATAGTGTAGTTAAAGTTACTATAAATAGTGCAGTAGTTTTACACCAATGTTGGTGTCATTGGACAAACTAAATCAAGTGTAGCTCCAGTATTTCACCAATGATATACTTGACCAAGCAAGTCTGAAAGGAAGTCAAGTATTGATGGTATGTAGAACACCCGTGGAGAAGTAGACACCCCCCACCACCCGCGGAGAAGTAGACGCCCCCCCACCCGCTGAGAAGTAGAGGCCCCCCCCCCCCCCCCACCCGCTGAGAAGTAGACCCCCCCCCCCCCCCCACCCGCTGAGAAGTAGACGCCCCCCCCCCCCCACCCGCGGAGAAGTAGACGCCCCCCCCCCCCCCACCCGCGGAGAAGTAGACGCCCCCCCCCCCCACCCGCGGAGAAGTAGACGCCCCCCCCCCCACCCGCGGAGAAGTAGACGCCCCCTCCCCCCACCCGCTGAGAAGTAGACGCCCCCTCCCCCCACCCGCTGAGAAGTAGACGCCCCCTCCCCCCACCCGCTGAGAAGCAGACACCCCCCCCCCCCCACCCGCTGAGAAGTAGACGCCCCCCCCCCCACCCGCTGAGAAGTAGACACCCCCCCCCCCCACCCGTGGAGAAGTAGACGCCCCCCACCCATGGAGAAGTAGACGCCACACCTTTGGGAACCTCATTCAAATGCCTTTTTTAAGATTCATTTTATTGAGCAAATTCTGAAAATTTTATCCAACACACACTGTACAGTTTTGTTCAGCAAATTTCAACCAACTGCAACAAATCAGATACATCTGTGAGACACATGGAGACACATGGAACCTGCAAAAAATTTAGCACTGTGTCATGTGACAAGAGTACTTATCTATACAAGACGCGAGTGCAACGCAAATAACACAATTATTTAAGCAAAGTGGCCATTCTGCGTACATACAAATTGCAGAGCTGCACATATTTGTTTAACTCGAAACTATGCAGGATTGCCATTTTGAGTAGTCACTTACGTTCTTGCGTTGCATACTTGCATGAGGTATAAATTAGGCTTTAAAGATCCCGTGAAAATTGTATTTGCTGCAAATAAGTGTTGTATAAAATCCATGACCTATTGTGCATATATACATACCCTAGTTCAAAATAACATGGCAACTTAACTTAGTCATTTTATACCGGTACATTGAAATTAAGATTGGCTGAAAAAAAAAAAAAAAACGTATTTTACAGCCATAGTAATCTGCTGTAATTTTCTCTAAGAAAACCTTTGGCAATCGCAATGACTGTTTGGTCCCTGGCCTGAACACAAACATTCAGTAACATTTACAATATTTTCAACATATGGCAACAAAGGATCAACTGAAGGCCCTGATTTTTGGGTCACAACATGATTCAAAACATTCGAACACTTCACTTTCCCCTTAACATTAAACCTAACAAAAAAGAAAACTTAAAAAACTTAACCCACTCCTGAATTTGACTGTACTTTTGTCCTGCAACTTCTGGGATGGTGAAAATGTCAACACGAGGCGCCAATTAAAATCCTGAGTGAGGCCGGATGAAGACGCAGCAAGCCAATAAAAACAAAGCACTAAAAGAGGCTAAACCACAATGACTGTGTCCCAAAAGACACCCTAATCGCTATTAAGTGCATTACATTTGACCAGAACCCTATGGGACCCAGGTCAAAAGTAGTGCCCTATAAAGGGAATAGGGCTCTGGTCTAAAGTAGTGCACTATATAGGGAATAGGTTCCTGGTCTAAAGTAGTGCCCTATAAAGGGAATAGGGCTCTGGTCTAAAGTAGTGCACTATATAGGGAATAGGGTTCCATTTGGGACACGGCCCCTGTGAAGCAGGCTACCGTTGACTGACGGTGCCACTACGATACATGTTCAATGTCAAACTTAAGATAACATTTAACATAACATTTAACATAAGTCATGGGAGCAGCGTATCCCAAACCATTCAACTACAATAATGATGAAAGATAGATCACAAAAACACCTTGTGGCAACTTCTTCACAAACGGACAGATTTTAGCTGGTTCCCAGTTAGCGCCGATGCAAAGTTAGCGTCCGATCGAAAACTAATGTCCGTTCGTGTTGCCATTTTCAAAAGTCTGGAATAGTTCTTGCAATTCAGGTTCAATAAAATACTTCAAAGATGAAGAGGGTGGTTGATGATGCTATTAAATGCTTTACCCAGAGAAAATAATTATATTTAAAAAAAAGCCACTACAAAAATACTATTTATTTTAGGTAAAAAGAATAAGGCCATTTTAACTTAGTCCTGCAATGGATTTGTTACGATTCAAGTGCTTACATTCAGCAAACACAGAATACATTTGAGGCCGTCAAAGTTGAAAATCAATGAAAACAGTCTAGACTACACAAAAGTAGATAAAAATGGCAAATCAAATGAGTCCGTGACAACAGGAAGAGCCACATCAAGATCAGTCTTGCACATTCATTTCAGGAAAACCGAAATCTGCAAACTGTCGTGTAGGCTAGACCAAATAGGGTAAACATTCTATTTTTGTTCTTGCAAGAAAAGTGATGGTACAGTGACACTGTTTACCAAATCTATCAGTCCATCCTCAAGGTACAAAACAGAAGCTAGTAAAAAAACAAAAACAGCTACTGAGCACCATTCTGCACTGTAATGTCTATGGAGTGTCTTTCAAGCACCTCCGTGTGTAACTTCTGTGACACGTCAGTTTCTTCAGTCCTGTTGACACGTTAGATTCATGCCATCATCCCGTTTGTGCACAATACAAAACAAAATAAAAGTACTTTACTGTGGTCAGACGATGACATGACATGATGTTCCCTTCTGGCGTCAACAGTAAAAGTCAGACCACAGTCGAGCCTTGTTGCTAAGCTAGCTAGGCTAAACCAAGAAGTCACTGGAGCTATCACGCTGGTATTCCGCTACAGGTTCATATAGCGGACGTATCTGTATCACAGGGGACAGGTTCACCTGCAGGATCCTCTGGGCCTTCCTCCTCAGTTCCTCCACCGTGATGCAGTCGTCCACTTTGACCACCTTCCACCGCAGGCTGTTCTCATCCAGACGACACTCCTCCTGATCGTTCATCGCCCACAGAGACTGGTCGTCCCTCCAGGACCGTCTGTGGTTTGACACGTCAATCTCGTAGTTGTAAACTCCTCGGCCGTTTTGATACATCACCGGGGCGGAGTCTCCGATAAGGGCTCCGTTCCATTCCGGACAGGAGGGATGATACCTTTGACCGACCGTTGCCGCTGCTTTCGGTGTTCTACCCGTGTTCTGTGAAGGCAGCAACGGTATCCCTGAAAGTGTTGGAAGTTGAGAGTGAATCTGTAGTCTCGCGGCGTGTCTTCTCGTCAAACCTGTAATGTTTGTTAGTTTCAGACATTGAGGATCAATGGTCATAACAGGAGGTCTGGGAAAGACCGATCCCTTGTGAGATTCTGATGCACTAGTAGTCCACGATGCGTACTTGTTAGACTCCTTCTTCTTCTTCTTCCTTCCCCTCTTCTTGCCTGTCCTTGAGCCCTTGCTAGCCATGTCCGTGCAGTACATCTCTTCTGATAGTGTTTTGGCTGTACAAGATCTATATCCATACACATCTTTGCTTCGTAGCACTGTGGGCTTGTGGCCTTCTTCTTTAAGCCCTTGGAGAAAGGTTACTAGTTCCTCGGTGTCTGAGAGATCCTTTGACATGGGGTTGAGGATCTGTAACGCCTCTAGCAGGACAGTCTGTCCAGCCGAGGCGATTCTGGACCAGGAGTTGACGGCCTTCTCCACAACCGGATCTGTGTAATTCATGACATCTGCCTTGAGGTAAAAATGTTTGAGAGCTCCCGAAGTCTGTCTTGCTTTTCACCCTGTTGAGAGAAGCAGTTTCCAAATAAATAAATCAAGAAGACAAACTAAAAACAAATGCATGCTTACTGCTGTAGGCTGGAAAGGGTACCTATTGGGATCACTTCTATGGGTTGGGACTGATTTCAAGCACTTATTCCCATTGCAAAAGTGCAAAAGTGACTATCTGCACCATTATGTACGAAATAGCTATAATGTCACACTTGGAAAGGCTAAACGTAAGCGAAGGCGGCTTTCCAGTTTGCAAAGAGAGGTGCTATAGCTAACTAGCCGTAAATAACTTAATTGTTTAGCTAGTAGGGATGGGCACAAGTACTCGATTCAAGGTTTGTATTCAGTTACCAATGAGTACTTAACATTCTCAAAAATGCAACCAATTAGCAAGTTGATATAACATTTCAAACAGGGATTGACACAAAGGATTGCCTTATTGCCTGAGGAAAGTAAACTGAGCAGTCATGCTAGTTGAGCCTGCTCTGAGGTTGCCCTATTTGGCAGGTGATATTTAAAAAAATAGAGGTGGGGGGGGGGGGGGGTGACAACCAAACTGCAAAGATTTACAGTAGCCTAAAGCTTGTCTCTCTGGTTCCCCCATATTGTAAGTTAAAAACAGACAGTGCATGGCAGTTGGGCAGGTTGAGCTTGCTCTGATTTTATTTCCAAACAGTCAACCAAAATACCAAGAACTGTTCTTTCTGGTTCCTCCCCTACATGTAGGTGAAAGGCAGGCAATATTATATATGGCATTTCTGCATGTAAATAGCTAATCATAATCATTTACAGGCAAGTGATCATAATCTTCAGGCAAGTGGAAAATACTCCAGACCTGCCTGACAAAAAACAATGTGTTAAATCAATATATATTTTATATTTGACATTCTTCAAAGTAGCCACCCTTTGCCTTGATGACAGCTTTGCATACTCTTGGCATTCTCTCAACCAGATACCTGGAATGCATATAATTTGGCAGGTTTGCCTTGTTAATTTAATTTGTGGAATTTATTTCCTTCTTCGGGGTAGGGGGCAGCATTTTCACTTTTGGATAAATAGCGTGCCCAATTTCAACATCCTTCTACTCATCCCCAGAATATAAGATATGCATATTATTAGTAGATTTTGATAGAAAACAGTCTGAAGTTTCTAAAACTGTTTGAATCATGTCTGTGAGAATAACAGAACTTATGTAGCAGGCAAAACCCTGAGGACAAACCATTCAGAATTTTTATTTTTTTGAAGTCACTGTCTTTTCAATGAGTTTTCATTGGGTCACCAGATTTCTAAGGGACTTGTTTGCAGTTCCTACCGCTTCCACTGGATGTCACCAGTCTTTGGAAATTGGTTGAGGTTAATCCTTTGAGTAATGAAGTACGGCCATCGTAAAGGAGGATCAATTGAAGTAAATTGTTTGAGAGGGACATTACCAAAAAAGTTGCGTCAGTTTGTTTTCTTTTGTATTGAACACAGATCATCCCGTCTTCAAATTGATCGATTATTAACGTTTTAAAATACCTAACGTTTTATTACAAAAGCAGTTTGAAATGTTTTGGTAAAGTTTACATGTAACTTTTGATATATTTTGTAGTGACATTGCGCAAGTTGGAAGCTGTGTTTTTCTGGATGAAACACGCCAAATAAATTGACATTTTGGATATATATCGACGGAATTAATCGAACAAAAGGACCATTTGTGATGTTTATGGAGTGCCAACAAAAGAATTTCGTCAAAGGTAAGGCATGAATTATATTTTTATTTCTGCGTTTTGTGTCGTGCCTGCAGTGTTGAAATATGCTACTCTTTGTTTACGGTTGTGCCATCATCAGATAATAGCATCTTATGCTTTCGCTGAAAAGCCTTTTTGAAATCTGACATGTTGGCTGGATTCACAATGAGTGTAGCTTTAATTTGGTATCTTACATGTGTGATTTAATGAAAGTTAGATTTTTATATCATTTTATTAGAATATGGCGCTCTGTATTTTCCCTGGCTATTGGTTGGGGGGACGTTTGCATCCCACCTACCCCAGAGAGGTTAACGCGTTTGAGCCAATCAGTTGTGTTGTGACATGACAACAGTCCATCATTACTTTAAGACATGAAGGTCAGTCAACCCGGAACATTAAGAACTTTGAACGTTTCTTCAAGTGCAGTCGCAAAAACCATCAAGCGGTATGATGAAACTGGCTCTCATGAGGACCGCCACAGGAAAGGAAGACCCAGAGTTACCTCTGCTATTGAGGATCAGTTCATTAGAGTTACCAGCCACAGAAATTGCAGCCAAAATAAAAATGCAAGTAACAGACACATCAACATCAACTGTTCAGAGGAGACTGTGTGAATCAGGCCTCCATGGTCGAATTGCTGCAAAGAAACCCCTACTAAAGGACACCAGTAAGAAGAGACTTGCTTGGGCCAAGAAACACGAGCAATGGACATTAGACCGGTGGAAATCTGTCCTTTGTGATGATTCTAAAATTGGAGATTTTTGGCCATGTCTTTGTGAGACGCGGAGTAGGTGAACAGATGATCTCCGCATGTGTGGTTCCCACCATGAAGCATGGAGGTGGTGGTGTGATGGTGCTTTGCTGGTGACACTGTCAGTTAATTAATTAGAATTCAAGGCACACTTAACAAGCATCACTACCACAGCATTCTGGAGCGAGTGGGACTACCATTTATTTTTCCAACAGGACAATGACCCAACACACCTCCAAGCCGTGTAAGGGCTATATGACCAAGACAGAGTGATGGAGTGAAGTAGACCAAGAAGGAGAGTGATGGAGTGCTGCATCAGATGACCTGGCCTCCACAAACACCCGACCTCAACCCAATTGAGATGGTTTGGGATGAGTTGGACTGCAGAGTGAAGGGAAAAGCAGCCAACAAGTGCTCCGGATATATGGGAACTCCTTCAAGACTTTTGGAAAAGCATTCCAGGTGAAGCAGGTTGAGAGAATACCAAGAGTGTGCAAAGCTGTCAACAAGACAAAGGGTGGCTACTTTGAAGAACCTCAAATAATTTTTTTATTTGTTTAACACTTTTTGTTACTACATGATTCCATATGTGTTATTTCATAGTTTTGATGTCTTCATAAAGAAAAACCCTTGAATGAGTAGGTGTCCAAAATGTTGACTGGTACTATAAATACAGATACACAGTGCCTTCAGAAAGTATTCAGAACCCCTTGACTTTTTCCACATTTTGTTCTAAAAATGATTGCTGAGGATCTTTAAAAATTCAAATCAACACACAACACCCCATAATGACCAAGCCAAAACAGCTGAAGAAATTTCCACAATTGTTTAAAAAAAAAGATTTTTAAAAAAGATAGCAAAGCAAAAACAAAGCCATGAGGTCAAAGAATTGTCTGTAGACCCCCGAGACAGGATTGTGTCGAGGCACAGATCTGGGGAAGGGTACCAAAACATTTCTGCAGCATTCAAGGTCTCCAAGTAAACAGTGACCGCCATCATTCTGAAATGTTAGTAGTTTGGAAACACCAAGACTCTTCCTAGAGCTGCCCGGCCAAACTGAGCAACCGGAAGAGAAGGGCCTTGGTCAGGGAGGTGACCAAGAATCCGATGGTTTGTGGAGATGGGAGAAACTTCCAGAAGGACAACCATCTCTGCAGCACTCCACCAATCAGGCCTTTATGGCAGAGTGACCAGACGAAAGCCATTCCTCAGTAAAAAAGGCACATGACAGCCAGCTTGGAGTTTGCCAAAAGGCACCTGAAGACTCTCAGACCATGAGAAACAAGATTCTCTGGTCTGATGAAACCAAGATTGACCTCTTTGGCCTGAATGCCAAGCGTCACATCTGGAGGAAACCTGCCACCATCCCTACGGTGAGGCATGGTGGTGGCAGCATCATGCTGCGGGGATGTTTTCAGCGGCAGGGACTGGGAGGCTACTCAGGATCGAGGGTAAGATGAACGGAGCAAAGCACAGAGAGATCCTTGATTAAAACCTTCTCCAGAGTACTCAGGACCTCAGACTGGGGCGAAGGTTCACCTTCCAACAGAACAACGACCCTAAGCTCACAGCCAAGACAACGCAGGAGTGGCTTCGGGACAAGTCTCTGAATGTCAATCAGTGGGCCAGCCAGACCACGGACTTGAACCCGATCGAACATCTCTGGAGAGACCCGAAAATAGCTGTGCAGTGACGCTCCCCATCCAACCTGACAGAGCTTGAGAGGATCTGCAGAGAAGAATGGGAGAAACTCCCCAAATACAGGTGTGCCAAGATTGTAGCGTCATACCCAAGAAGACTTGAGGCTGTAATCGCTGCCAAAGGTGCTTCAACAAAGTACTGATTAAAGGGTCTGAATACCTATGTAAATGTGCTATTTTTTGTTGTTGAAATTAGCAACCATTTCTACAAACCTGTTTTTACTTTGTCATTATGGGGTATTGTGTGTAGATAATGGAATAAACTATTTAACTTCTTGTCAATATGGGGGCGCTGTTTCCACTTTGGAAAAAATCGTGCCCAAATTGAACTGCCTTGTACTCTATTCTAGATCGTACAATATGCATATTATTATTACTATTGGATAGAAAACACTCAAGTTTCTAAAACTGTTTGAATTATATCTGTGAGTAAAACAGAACTCATTTTACAGCAAACTTCCAGACAGGAAGTGAAAAATCTGAAAACGATGCTCTGTTCCAGGGCCTGCCTATTGAATTGCCTTATATTTATGGATATGCATGCACTGCATACGCCTTCCACTAGATGTCAACAGGCAGTGGAAGGTGGAATGGGGTGTCTAGCTTGATCTGAGGTCGAACAAGAGCTCTTGGAATGACGTGTCCAGAATTTCCTTTCTCTACCTAAGTGCGGGAAGCTCCTCCATATTGTCTTCTGATAAGCGTTCGGTAAACACGGCTAATATCTCCGGCTCTGTTTTTATTTGATACATATTAGAAAAACATCATAAAGTAGGTTTTTTCAACCGAGTTTCATCAGTTTATTTAACGTTTAATGGGACTTCTGGAGTTTTCCGTTCTCTGCGTCGAGAGAAATTGGGAACGTCATCAACATTGGCTAGCCTTGTGGCGCGAATTCGACAGGAGAGAAGGACATTCTAAAACCAAACAACGATTTATTCTGGACCTAGGACTCCTTGTACAAGATTCTGATGGAAGCTCAGCAAAAGAACAATTTGATGTTATTTCGTATTTCTGTGGAAAATGTTGAGTCCTATTATCCACCCTTTTTGCGGGCGCTGTCTCGCTATAACGTAAGCTGTTTGTTATGGTAAAGTTATTTTTTTTAAATCTAACACGGCGGTTGCATTAAGAACTAGTGTATCTTTCATTTGCTGTCCAACATGTATTTTTTAGTAAAGTTTATGATGAGTTCTTTGGTCAGATTAGGTGAGTGTCCAAAATGTCTCCGGAGATTTTGGTGAATCGATGCTACATATTCACAATGTATAACCACGGTTTGCAGCTCTAAATATGCA
This sequence comes from Salvelinus fontinalis, assembly GCF_029448725.1. Classification (NCBI taxonomy): domain Eukaryota; kingdom Metazoa; phylum Chordata; class Actinopteri; order Salmoniformes; family Salmonidae; genus Salvelinus; species Salvelinus fontinalis. The sequence goes on from NC_074667.1 coordinate 65,563,244, forward strand.
CATTTTCGAACAAAACATAAGTGTATTGTATAACCTGATGTTATAAGACAAAATGGTGAAAATATGCAGTTGAGTCTTTTGCTATTGTGGTTAGCTAATAAAAAGTGTTTTTGCTGTAAAACATTTTTTTTTAAAATCGGAAATGATGGCTGGATTCATAAGATGTTTATCTTTCATTTGCTGTATTGGACTTGTGATTTCATGAAAATTATATTATATGATATCCCTGTCACGTTAGGCTAGGCTATGCTAGTCAGCTTTTTTGATGAGGATGCTCCCGGATCCGGGATGGGTAGCAATGAAAGGTTAAAAGTAGAGAAAATCCCCTCCTGGATCCAGAGTCTTGCTGTCTAATATTTATGAGGCAAACTGTGTAGCATTTTTTAGTTACTTGTATAACTTTGAGCTGGGATGTCTGTTCTGCAAATAGCTTCGGTCAGACTGTATAAGAATGTTTGCAATGTGTTTGTTAGCTATTGTTAGCATTCTCTATGGGATTTTACATGTACATGGGGTTAGAAAATGTCTCCCCTTGTGTTCAGTGCCGGTATTACCAAATACCTCAGTACGGCACGAGGTCGGTATAAAAAAAAAAAAAAAAGTATGACAATCTGGATACTGCTAACCCTAAATGTGTTAAATTCAGTGATCCCCGATCCCTACCCTAGTTAATGATGAGAAAAGAATCCCTACCCAGCCCTAACTCAAGTGTCGGACCCGTCGAGCTCAGTAGAAACAACAAGGATAAATATTTGCTCTTGGGGGGGCGGGGGGGGGGGGGGGGTTGTCTGTTTTATACGGCCATTCAGAAAGTGTTTTAAACTAACATGTCTGGACTCTCTTTAATAACAATCAACTGCTCCTGTCATTAGATCATCTGGTAAAAGGACTGTTTTCAGTTGGCTAAATGAGTTATATCATTACGGCGCCCTCCCAGCCAACTAGACAACTGTGTGAAGAATTGGAGTCAACATGGCCTAACATCCCTGTCGAACGCTTGACACCTTGTCGAGTCCATGCCCTGACGAATTAAGGCTGTTCTGAGGGGAAAAGGGGGGGGGGGGGGGGGGGGGCAACTCAAGGTGTTCCTAATGTTTGGTACAGTGCCTTGCAAAAGTATTCATCCCCCTTGGCATTTTTTCTATTTTTGTTGCATTATAACCTGTAATTTAAATTGATTTTTATTTGGATTTCATGTAATGGACATACATAAAATAGTCCAAATTGGTGAAATGAAAAAACTTGTTTCAAACAATTCCAAAATATTACAAATGGAAAAATGGTGCATGCATATGTATTCAGCCCCTTTGCTATGAAGCCCCTAAATAAGATCTGGTGCAACCAATTACCTTCAGAAGTTACATAATTAGTTAAATAAAGTCCACCTGTATGCAATCTAAGTGTCACATGATCTCAGTATATATACACCTGTTCTGAAAGGCCCCAGGGTCTGCAACACCACTAAGCAAGGGGCACCACCAAGCAAGGGGCACCACCAAGCAAGGGGCACCACCAAGCAAGGGGCACCACCAAGCAAGGGGCACCACCAAGCAAGGGGCACCACCAAGCAAGGGGCACCACCAAGCAAGGGGCACCACCAAGCAAGGGGCACCACCAAGCAAGCAGCACCATGAAGACCAATGACCTCTCCAAACAGGTCAGGGACAAAGTTGTGGAGAAGTACAGATCAGGGTTGGGTTATACAAAAATATCAGAAACTTTGAACATCCCACAGAGCACCATTAAACCCATTATTAAAAAATGGAAAGAATATGGCACCACAACAAACCTGCCAAGAGAGGGCCGCCCACCAAAACTCACGGACCAGCAAGGAGGGCATTAATCAAAGAGGCAACAAAGACACCAAAGATAACCCTGAAGGAGCTGCAAAGCTCCACAGCGGAGATTGGAGTATCTGTCCATAGGACCACTTTAAGCTGTACACGCCACAGAGCCGGGCTTTACAGAAGAGTGGCCAGAAAAAAAGCCATTGATTAAAGAAAAAAATAAGCAAACGTGTTTTGGTGTTCGCCAAAAGGCATGTGGGAATCTCCCCAAACATATGGAAGAAGGTACTCTGGTCAGATGAGACTAAAATTTAGCTTTTTGGCCATCAAGGAAAACACTATGTCTGGCACAGACCCAACTCCTCTCATTATGCCGAGAACACCATCCCAACAGTGAAGCATGGTGGTGGCAGCATCATGTTGTGGGGATGTTTTTCATAGGCAGGGACTGAGAAACTGGTCAGAATTGAAGGAATGATGGATGGCGCTATATACAGGGAAATTCTTGAGGGAAACCTGTCAGTCTTCCAGAGATTTGAGACTGGGACAGAGGTTCACCTTCCAGCAAGACAATGACCCTAAGCTTACTGCTAAAGCAACACTCGAGTGGTTTAAGGGGAAACATTTAACTGTCTTGGAATGACCGAGTCAAAGCACAGACCTCAATCCAATTGATAATCTGTGGTATGACTTAAAGATTGCTGTACACCAGCGGAACCCATCCAACTTGAAGGAGCTGGAGCAGTTTTGCCTTAAAGAATGGGCAAAAATCCCAGTGGCTAGATGTGCCAAGCTTAGAGACACATACCCCAAGAGACTTGCAGCTGTAATTGCTGCAAAAGGTGGCTCGACAAAGTATTGACTTTGGGGGGGGGTGAATAGTTATGCACACTCAAGCTCTGTTTTTGTGTCTTATTTCTTGTTTGTTTCACACACACAAAAAAATACTGTGCATCTTCAAAGTGATAGGCATGTTGTGTAAATCAAATGATACAAACCCCCCAAAAACCTATTTTAATTCCAAGTTGTAAGGCAACAACATAGGAAACATGCCAAGGGGGATGAATACTTTCTCAAGGCACTCGGTGTAGTAAAATATGGTATACCGCAAAGTGGGGCTGTGACGGTCTTTGGAATTTTTGTTGACTTCATTGGTTATCCAAATGAACACGGCCGCCCATTACAATCATTCCAATAGCAAAACAGACTAAACATTCGTATATATATTTTTTAAAGACTAATTCTCCTCACCTCCGCTCCTGATTGCATGTGCTGCAGGGAGTAGGGGGAACTTTGCCTAGGCAACCGAAGAGTCAGTACAACAAGCTGAAATAAGGAGCAACAAAGTTATTACGTTTTTATATGAAAAAATAAAATAAAAATGCCAAGCCTTCAATCAGCTGTTTGTGTAACGGATGTGAAATGGCTAGCTAGTTAGCGGGTACGCGCTAATAGCATTTCAATCGGTTACGTCACTTGCTCTGAGACCTGAAGTAGGGTTTCCCCTTGCTCTGCAAGGGCCGCGGCATTTGTGGAGCGATGGGTAACGATGCTTCGTGGGTGACTGTTGTTGATGTGTGGCAGAGGGTCCCTGGTTCGCGCCCGAGGTCGGGGCGAGGGGACGGTTTAAAGTTATACTGTTACATTTGTTCCACAACACAAAATACTAAAACTGTACTTCCTCTTCCTCCCATCTCTCCTGATGTTGACCAGGCTTACTTTTATATGCTGCTTTTGGGTCAAGTTTGTGGACTTGAAGATAATTTAAAAATATACATTTATTTTTGGGGTTATTTTAATGATGGTCTTCATCAATAATCATTGGGTATACAAATATAAATTTACCTGACAGCCCGAATGTCAAGTGCAGTGAAAATGTGTTACGGTAAATTCCCTTCTCAGTTAATAATTGGCCTTCAGTCTAGTTTTACTTTAAAAAGGCTTAAAATATGAGAGAACTACATTTTCATGAGTATATGAAAACAGACCTCTCAAATGACAATCCAAAATTAGGCTAGTTAGCTATATTTATTAACAGTTAGCAGCCACTCCTAAACTATTTTTTACTAGCTACCGTATCACTTTGGTCAATAACATGGTCTTCAAATAGCATCTTGACTACGCAATATTCAATCAAGGGAGGGAACATCTCCACTGTGCTGAATAGGCTGCCAACCAACTGTTTCGCATGCTGTTCCGTAGAGATCTAGGCGATGCCTTGTTACAAAGGTAGTAGGCTATAATGTGAGCACACTAGTGCTAAACAGAGACTACGAAACACCAACTACACATTTAGCCTCTATGGTGATGCAGTTGTAGCTCACACCCACAACAGTTGAACAGTGAGATCTAAATATTGATCATTTTTCAGTGATATAACAAGTTACTTTTGATGGAAAGTAGTCCTAAAGTGTTATTTATACCATACGCAAGAACACAATCTACGCAAATTGGTGATCTTTCGTAATTCTGTGCGAGTTACGAATTGAGAAGTTGCTCACATTTCTGTATTTTTGCTAAACAACTACACTGGATTATTGCCATTTTGCGTAGCGAAATGTTACTTTTTGTATGTAGTTTGTTTAGTTTTGCGTTACACATAGCAACCCCAACACTGGTGGTAGCGCCCCTTGTGGTATGGAGGAACCCCCCCCCACCCCATGAGTGGATATGAAAACCTTTAGTAACTGCCATCCCAAAACTATCTCGTTTTATATTAAATGTAAATATGACCATATAAACTTAGTAAGAACAGAAAGGGGTTTACAATAACCTACAAACAAAGAAAATCAAATGTATTTTAAAATTAAATCTCAGTAATACGACGTAAATTAGACTTCACACAAAACTAGCTAGCGACAGCCGGGTCACTAGTAGAATAACGTTACCACACACTCACTTCCCTCTCAGTTTTCAAGCAACACAGTTTGCTATGAGATTTTGGGTTTCCTTACGTTTTCTCTGCGTTCAACGCTAAATTTGAGCCCAGAATTGGAGGGAAATGTCATTAGATGAAACATGACAGCGACCAAGAGACGCAAACATTCTAATCTAAATAAAACCTTACCTTTCAACGGTTTTAAGCAAGCATCATTCGGTCCAGTGGCAACTGATGTCTAGATTAAAATGGCTGCAATGGTGCGAATTGACTCAGTGAAAAGAGGCGGGGATAAAAAAAAAAAAAGGAAACAGGGTGGAATGAACACCCATATAAGGAAGAAAGGGCGTTTAATGAACGTTCACCCGTTCCGTAAAAGTCCGCTTTTTTAGTTCGGTCAAAGATTGTCTATTATATTGACAAGATATTCGAGTGACCACTCTAACAATGGCAACACACAAAGATGTAAGGCAGGCGGGAGGAGGCGAGATCAGGTGGGATTATTCTAGCCAATGAGACGGCAGATACGCGAGTGCACAACAGGCCATAGAGATAGATAGAGGACTAATCTTTGTATCTGTGCCATTATAGCGTCTGTGACAACATGGGCAGCGCAGGAGTTGGAACCGAAATTATTTCCCAATCGTTTCATTTTGAACAGAACCACTATTTGTTTGTTCTGTTCCAGTGTTTCTGACCAGCAAAATAAAGTCATGAACCGGATCTAATCCCCCAAAAAGTAACGGTTTATATTGTTCCTTTCTTAAGGTAAAACTTGGTTGATTTCACAGGTTAATTCATTATATGACTTCACCAATCAGTGCGGTTGGAGCAGGCAAGCTAGTTGTTTACATGCATGATGGACAGAGAAGTGTAGCTAATGGTGCAAGATGTGACAGAAATTTTACAGGTGGGTAGAGAGCGAGAGAGGGTTGAGGAGCAGGCTTGAAGCGTTAAGCATTTTATTACAAGCATTATCTGAATTAGGTCCACAGAATTATACCTAGGAGGAGAGGCTTCTATGAAGGAACGTTCAATATCCTTTGAGCTAGTGTTGCACATGGGGATGTGTGAAACTTACTCCTCAGCCTGAAATGTCCCCACTTGCGCCAGTGTATAGCTAGCTTTTCGAAATACACCAACTGGTTAGACGTTTCAGAAGGGCAGTCATGTGTGCTAGCAAAGCAGAGGTCCCAGGATTGTGCCAGGTCTGGGCCAAATCGTGATGCAAGCAGTGGTTGCATCACCGCCTGGTATGGCACTAGCTCTGCATCTGACTGTAAGGCGATACACAGGGTAGTGCGTCAGATGCTGAGCAGTACATCACTGGGTCCAAGCTTCCTGACATCCAGGACATCTATACTAGGCGGTGTCAGAGGAAGACCCAAAAAATGGTCATAGAATGTTCTCTCTGCTACCGCACGGTACCGGAGCACCAAGTCTAGGAACAAAAGGCTCCTTAACAACCTCTACCCCGAAGCCATAAGACTTCTGAACAATTAATAAAATGGCCACCTGGACTACTTACATTGACACCCCCCACACTGCTACTCACTGTATATTATCTATGCAGTCACTTTACAAAAGACCTCGACTAACCTGTACCGCCGCACATTGGCTCGGTACCGATACCCCCTGCATATAGCCTCATTATTATTATGCCATTTTCTTGTGTTACTTTATTTTATATATATTTTTTTTTTGCTTTACGTTATTTGGTAAATATTTTCTTCAATGTATTTCTTGAACTGCATTTTTGGTTAAGGGCTTGTAATTCAACATTTCACTGTAAGGTCTACTACACCTGTTGTATTCAGCATTTCACTGTAAGGTCTACTACACCTGTTGTATTCAGCATTTCACTGTGAGGTCTACTACACCTGTTGTATTCAGCATTTCACTGTGAGGTCTACTACACCTGTTGTATTCAGCATTTCACTGTAAGGTCTACTACACCTGTTGTATTCAGCATTTCACTGTAAGGTCTACTACACCTGTTGTATTCAGCATTTCACTGTGAGGTCTACTACACCTGTTGTATTCAGCATTTCACTGTAAGGTCTACTACACCTGTTGTATTCAGCATTTCACTGTGAGGTCTACTACACCTGTTGTATTCAGCATTTCACTGTGAGGTCTACTACACCTGTTGTATTCAGCATTTCACTGTGAGGTCTACTACACCTGTTGTATTCAGCATTTCACTGTAAGGTCTACTACACCTGTTGTATTCAGCATTTCACTGTGAGGTCTACTACACCTGGTGTATTCAGCATTTCACTGTAAGGTCTACTACACCTGTTGTATTCAGCATTTCACTGTAAGGTCTACACCTGTTGTATTCAGCATTTCACTGTAAGGTCTACTACACCTGTTGTATTCAGCATTTCACTGTAAGGTCTACTACACCTGTTGTATTCAGCATTTCACTGTAAGGTTTACTACACCTGTTGTATTCAGCATTTCACTGTAAGGTCTACACCTGTTGTATTCAGCATTTCACTGTAAGGTCTACTACACCTGTTGTATTCAGCATTTCACTGTGAGGTCTACTACACCTGTTTTATTCAGCATTTCACTGTAAGGTCTACACCTGTTGTATTCAGCATTTCACTGTGAGGTCTACTACACCTGGTGTATTCAGCATTTCACTGTAAGGTCTACTACACCTGTTGTATTCAGCATTTCACTGTAAGGTCTACACCTGTTGTATTCAGCATTTCACTGTAAGGTCTACTACACCTGTTGTATTCAGCATTTCACTGTAAGGTCTACTACACCTGTTGTATTCAGCATTTCACTGTAAGGTCTACACCTGTTGTATTCAGCATTTCACTGTAAGGTCTACTACACCTGTTGTATTCAGCATTTCACTGTGAGGTCTACTACACCTGTTGTATTCAGCATTTCACTGTAAGGTCTACTACACCTGTTGTATTCAGCATTTCACTGTGAGGTCTACTACACCTGTTTTATTCAGCATTTCACTGTAAGGTCTACTACACCTGTTGTATTCAGCATTTCACTGTAAGGTCTACTACACCTGTTGTATTCAGCATTTCACTGTAAGGTCTACTACACCTGTTGTATTCAGCATTTCACTGTGAGGTCTACTACACATGTTGTATTCAGCATTTCACTGTGAGGTCTACTACACCTGTTGTATTCAGCATTTCACGGTAAGGTCTACTACACCTGTTGTATTCAGCATTTCACGGTAAGGTCTACTACACCTGTTGTATTCAGCATTTCACTGTGAGGTCTACTACACCTGTTGTATTCAGCATTACACTGTGAGGTCTACTACACCTGTTGTATTCAGCATTTCACTGTGAGGTCTACTACACCTGTTGTATTCAGCATTTCACGGTAAGGTCTACTACACCTGTTGTATTCAGCATTTCACTGTAAGGTCTACTACACCTGTTGTATTCAGCATTTCACTGTGAGGTCTACTACATCTGTTGTATTCAGCATTTCACAGTAAGGTCTACTACACCTGTTGTATTCAGCATTTCACTGTGAGGTCTACTACACCTGTTGTATTCAGCATTTCACTATAAGGTCTACTACACCTGTTTTATTCAGCATTTCACTGTGAGGTCTACTACACCTGTTGTATTCAGCATTTCACTGTGAGGTCTACTACACCTGTTGTATTCAGCATTTCACTGAGGTCTTCTACACCTGTTGTATTCAGCATTTCACTGTAAGGTCTACTACACCTGTTGTATTCAGCATTTCACTGTGAGGTCTACTACACCTGTTTTATTCAGCATTTCACTGTAAGGTCTACTACACCTGTTGTATTCAGCATTTCACTGTAAGGTCTACTACACCTGTTGTATTCAGCATTTCACTGTAAGGTCTACTACACCTGTTGTATTCAGCATTTCACTGTGAGGTCTACTACACCTGTTGTATTCAGCATTTCACTGTGAGGTCTACTACACCTGTTGTATTCAGCATTTCACGGTAAGGTCTACTACACCTGTTGTATTCAGCATTTCACGGTAAGGTCTACTACACCTGTTGTATTCAGCATTTCACGGTAAGGTCTACTACACCTGTTGTATTCAGCATTACACTGTGAGGTCTACTACACCTGTTGTATTCAGCATTTCACTGTGAGGTCTACTACACCTGTTGTATTCAGCATTTCACGGTAAGGTCTACTACACCTGTTGTATTCAGCATTTCACTGTAAGGTCTACTACACCTGTTGTATTCAGCATTTCACTGTGAGGTCTACTACATCTGTTGTATTCAGCATTTCACAGTAAGGTCTACTACACCTGTTGTATTCAGCATTTCACTGTGAGGTCTACTACACCTGTTGTATTCAGCATTTCACTGTGAGGTCTACACCTGTTGTATTCAGCATTTCACTGTGAGGTCTACTACACCTGTTGTATTCAGCATTTCACTGTGAGGTCTACTACACCTGTAGTATTCAGCATTTCACTGTAAGGTCTACTACACCTGTTGTATTCAGCATTTCACTGTGAGGTCTACTACACCTGTTGTATTCAGCATTTCACTGTGAGGTCTACTACACCTGTTCTATTCAGCATTTCACTGTGAGGTCTACTACACCTGTTTTATTCAGCATTTCACTGTGAGGTCTACACCTGTTGTATTCAGCATTTCACTGTAAGGTCTACTACACCTGTTGTATTCAGCATTTCACTGTAAGGTCTACTACACCTGTTGTATTCAGCATTTCACTGTAAGGTCTACTACACCTGTTGTATTCAGCATTTCACTGTGAGGTCTACTACACCTGTTGTATTCAGCATTTCACTTTGAGGTCTACTACACCTGTTGTATTCAGCATTTCACTGTGAGGTCTACTACACCTGTTTTATTCAGCATTTCACTGTAAGGTCTACTACACCTGTTGTATTCAGCATTTCACTGTAAGGTCTACTACACCTGTTGTATTCAGCATTTCACTGTAAGGTCTACTACACCTGTTGTATTCAGCATTTCACTGTGAGGTCTACTACACCTGTTGTATTCAGCATTTCACTGTGAGGTCTACTACACCTGTTGTATTCAGCATTTCACGGTAAGGTCTACTACACCTGTTGTATTCAGCATTTCACGGTAAGGTCTACTACACCTGTTGTATTCAGCATTTCACGGTAAGGTCTACTACACCTGTTGTATTCAGCATTACACTGTGAGGTCTACTACACCTGTTGTATTCAGCATTTCACTGTGAGGTCTACTACACCTGTTGTATTCAGCATTTCACGGTAAGGTCTACTACACCTGTTGTATTCAGCATTTCACTGTAAGGTCTACTACACCTGTTGTATTCAGCATTTCACTGTGAGGTCTACTACATCTGTTGTATTCAGCATTTCACAGTAAGGTCTACTACACCTGTTGTATTCAGCATTTCACTGTGAGGTCTACTACACCTGTTGTATTCAGCATTTCACTGTGAGGTCTACACCTGTTGTATTCAGCATTTCACTGTGAGGTCTACTACACCTGTTGTATTCAGCATTTCACTTGGAGGTCTACTACACCTGTAGTATTCAGCATTTCACTGTAAGGTCTACTACACCTGTTGTATTCAGCATTTCACTGTGAGGTCTACTACACCTGTTGTATTCAGCATTTCACTGTGAGGTCTACTACACCTGTTCTATTCAGCATTTCACTGTGAGGTCTACTACACCTGTTTTATTCAGCATTTCACTGTGAGGTCTACACCTGTTGTATTCAGCATTTCACTGTAAGGTCTACTACACCTGTTGTATTCAGCATTTCACTGTAAGGTCTACTACACCTGTTGTATTCAGCATTTCACTGTAAGGTCTACTACACCTGTTGTATTCAGCATTTCACTGTGAGGTCTACTACACCTGTTGTATTCAGCATTTCACTTTGAGGTCTACTACACCTGTTGTATTCAGCATTTCACTGTGAGGTCTACTACACCTGTTGTATTCAGCATTTCACTGTGAGGTCTACACCTGTGGTATTCAGCATTTCACTGTGAGGTCTACTACACCTGTTGTATTCAGCATTTCACAGTAAGGTCTACTACACCTGTTGTATTCAGCATTTCACTGTGAGGTCTACTACACCTGTTGTATTCTGCATTTCACTGTGAGGTCTACTACACCTGTTGTATTCTGCATTTCACTGTAAGGTCTACTACACCTGTTGTATTCAGCATTTCACTGTGAGGTCTACTACACCTGTTGTATTCAGCATTTCACTGTGAGGTCTACTACACCTGTTGTATTCAGCATTTCACTGTGAGGTCTACTACACCTGTTTTATTCAGCATTTCACTGTGAGGTCTACTACACCTGTTGTATTCAGCATTTCACTGTAAGGTCTACTACACCTGTTGTATTCAGCATTTCACTGAGGTCTACTACACCTGTTGTATTCAGCATTTCACTGTAAGGTCTACTACACCTGTTGTATTCAGCATTTCACTGTAAGGTCTACTACACCTGTTGTATTCAGCATTTCACTGTAAGGTCTACTACACCTGTTGTATTCAGCATTTCACTGTGAGGTCTACTACACCTGTTGTATTCAGCATTTCACTGTGAGGTCTACTACACCTGTTGTATTCAGCATTTCACTGTGAGGTCTACTACACCTGTTTTATTCAGCATTTCACTGTGAGGTCTACTACACCTGTTGTATTCAGCATTTCACTGTAAGGTCTACTACACCTGTTGTATTCAGCATTTCACTGAGGTCTACTACACCTGTTGTATTCAGCATTTCACTGTAAGGTCTACTACACCTGTTGTATTCAGCATTTCACTGTAAGGTCTACTACACCTGTTGTATTCAGCATTCCACTGTGAGGTCTACTACACCTGTTGTATTCAGCATTTCACCGTGAGGTCTACTACACCTGTTGTATTCAGCATTTCACTGTGAGGTCTACTACACCTGTTGTATTCAGCATTTCACTGTAAGGTCTACTACACCTGTTGTATTCGGCATTTCACTGTGAGGTCTACTACACCTGTTGTATTCAGCATTTCACTGTAGGGTCTACTACACCTGTTGTATTCAGCATTTCACTGTGAGGTCTACTACACCTGTTGTATTCAGCATTTCACTGTGAGGTCTACTACACCTGTTGTATTCAGCATTTCACTGTAAGGTCTACTACACCTGTTGTATTCAGCATTTCACTGTGAGGTCTACTACACCTGTTGAATTCAGCATTTCACTGTAAGGTCTACTACACCTGTTGTATTCAGCATTTCACTGTGAGGTCTACTACACCTGTTGTATTCAGCATTTCACTGTGAGGTCTACTACACCTGTTGTATTCAGCATTTCACGGTAAGGTCTACTACACCTGTTGTATTCAGCATTTCACTGTGAGGTCTACTACACCTGTTGTATTCAGCATTTCACTGTAGGGTCTACTACACCTGTTGTATTCAGCATTTCACTGTGAGGTCTACTACACCTGTTGTATTCAGCATTTCACTGTGAGGTCTACTACACCTGTTGTATTCAGCATTTCACTGTGAGGTCTACTACACCTGTTGTATTCAGCATTTCACTGTAAGGTCTACTACACCTGTTGTATTCAGCATTTCACTGTGAGGTCTACTACACCTGTTGTATTCAGCATTTCACTGTGAGGTCTACACCTGTTGTATTCAGCATTTCACTGTAAGGTCTACTACACCTGTTGTATTCAGCATTTCACTGTAAGGTCTACTACACCTGTTGTATTCAGCATTTCACTGTAAGGTCTACACCTGTTGTATTCAGCATTTCACTGTAAGGTCTACTACACCTGTTGTATTCAGCATTTCACTGTGAGGTCTACTACACCTGTTGTATTCAGCATTTCACTGTGAGGTCTACTACACCTGTTGTATTCAGCATTTCACTGTGAGGTCTACTACACCTGTTGTATTCAGCATTTCACTGTAAGGTCTACTACACCTGTTGTATTCAGCATTTCACTGTGAGGTCTACTACACCTGTTGTATTCAGCATTTCACTGTGAGGTCTACACCTGTTGTATTCAGCATTTCACTGTAAGGTCTACTACACCTGTTGTATTCAGCATTTCACTGTAAGGTCTACTACACCTGTTGTATTCAGCATTTCACTGTAAGGTCTACACCTGTTGTATTCAGCATTTCACTGTAAGGTCTACTACACCTGTTGTATTCAGCATTTCACTGTGAGGTCTACTACACCTGTTGTATTCAGCATTTCACTGTAAGGTCTACTACACCTGTTGTATTCAGCATTTCACTGTAAGGTCTACACCTGTTGTATTCAGCATTTCACTGTAAGGTCTACTACACCTGTTGTATTCAGCATTTCACTGTGAGGTCTACTACACCTGTTTTATTCAGCATTTCACTGTAAGGTCTACTACACCTGTTGTATTCAGCATTTCACTGTAAGGTCTACTACACCTGTTGTATTCAGCATTTCACTGTAAGGTCTACTACACCTGTTGTATTCAGCATTTCACTGTGAGGTCTACTACACATGTTGTATTCAGCATTTCACTGTGAGGTCTACTACACCTGTTGTATTCAGCATTTCACGGTAAGGTCTACTACACCTGTTGTATTCAGCATTTCACGGTAAGGTCTACTACACCTGTTGTATTCAGCATTTCACGGTAAGGTCTACTACACCTGTTGTATTCAGCATTACACTGTGAGGTCTACTACACCTGTTGTATTCAGCATTTCACTGTGAGGTCTACTACACCTGTTGTATTCAGCATTTCACGGTAAGGTCTACTACACCTGTTGTATTCAGCATTTCACTGTAAGGTCTACTACACCTGTTGTATTCAGCATTTCACTGTGAGGTCTACTACATCTGTTGTATTCAGCATTTCACAGTAAGGTCTACTACACCTGTTGTATTCAGCATTTCACTGTGAGGTCTACTACACCTGTTGTATTCAGCATTTCACTATAAGGTCTACTACACCTGTTTTATTCAGCATTTCACTGTGAGGTCTACTACACCTGTTGTATTCAGCATTTCACTGTGAGGTCTACTACACCTGTTGTATTCAGCATTTCACTGAGGTCTTCTACACCTGTTGTATTCAGCATTTCACTGTAAGGTCTACTACACCTGTTGTATTCAGCATTTCACTGTGAGGTCTACTACACCTGTTCTATTCAGCATTTCACTGTGAGGTCTACTACACCTGTTTTATTCAGCATTTCACTGTGAGGTCTACACCTGTTGTATTCAGCATTTCACTGTAAGGTCTACTACACCTGTTGTATTCAGCATTTCACTGTAAGGTCTACTACACCTGTTGTATTCAGCATTTCACTGTAAGGTCTACTACACCTGTTGTATTCAGCATTTCACTGTGAGGTCTACTACACCTGTTGTATTCAGCATTTCACTTTGAGGTCTACTACACCTGTTGTATTCAGCATTTCACTGTGAGGTCTACTACACCTGTTTTATTCAGCATTTCACTGTAAGGTCTACTACACCTGTTGTATTCAGCATTTCACTGTAAGGTCTACTACACCTGTTGTATTCAGCATTTCACTGTAAGGTCTACTACACCTGTTGTATTCAGCATTTCACTGTGAGGTCTACTACACCTGTTGTATTCAGCATTTCACTGTGAGGTCTACTACACCTGTTGTATTCAGCATTTCACGGTAAGGTCTACTACACCTGTTGTATTCAGCATTTCACGGTAAGGTCTACTACACCTGTTGTATTCAGCATTTCACGGTAAGGTCTACTACACCTGTTGTATTCAGCATTACACTGTGAGGTCTACTACACCTGTTGTATTCAGCATTTCACTGTGAGGTCTACTACACCTGTTGTATTCAGCATTTCACGGTAAGGTCTACTACACCTGTTGTATTCAGCATTTCACTGTAAGGTCTACTACACCTGTTGTATTCAGCATTTCACTGTGAGGTCTACTACATCTGTTGTATTCAGCATTTCACAGTAAGGTCTACTACACCTGTTGTATTCAGCATTTCACTGTGAGGTCTACTACACCTGTTGTATTCAGCATTTCACTGTGAGGTCTACACCTGTTGTATTCAGCATTTCACTGTGAGGTCTACTACACCTGTTGTATTCAGCATTTCACTTGGAGGTCTACTACACCTGTAGTATTCAGCATTTCACTGTAAGGTCTACTACACCTGTTGTATTCAGCATTTCACTGTGAGGTCTACTACACCTGTTGTATTCAGCATTTCACTGTGAGGTCTACTACACCTGTTCTATTCAGCATTTCACTGTGAGGTCTACTACACCTGTTTTATTCAGCATTTCACTGTGAGGTCTACACCTGTTGTATTCAGCATTTCACTGTAAGGTCTACTACACCTGTTGTATTCAGCATTTCACTGTAAGGTCTACTACACCTGTTGTATTCAGCATTTCACTGTAAGGTCTACTACACCTGTTGTATTCAGCATTTCACTGTGAGGTCTACTACACCTGTTGTATTCAGCATTTCACTTTGAGGTCTACTACACCTGTTGTATTCAGCATTTCACTGTGAGGTCTACTACACCTGTTGTATTCAGCATTTCACTGTGAGGTCTACACCTGTTGTATTCAGCATTTCACTGTGAGGTCTACTACACCTGTTGTATTCAGCATTTCACAGTAAGGTCTACTACACCTGTTGTATTCAGCATTTCACTGTGAGGTCTACTACACCTGTTGTATTCTGCATTTCACTGTAAGGTCTACTACACCTGTTGTATTCAGCATTTCACTGTGAGGTCTACTACACCTGTTGTATTCAGCATTTCACTGTGAGGTCTACTACACCTGTTGTATTCAGCATTTCACTGTGAGGTCTACTACACCTGTTTTATTCAGCATTTCACTGTGAGGTCTACTACACCTGTTGTATTCAGCATTTCACTGTAAGGTCTACTACACCTGTTGTATTCAGCATTTCACTGAGGTCTACTACACCTGTTGTATTCAGCATTTCACTGTAAGGTCTACTACACCTGTTGTATTCAGCATTTCACTGTAAGGTCTACTACACCTGTTGTATTCAGCATTTCACTGTAAGGTCTACTACACCTGTTGTATTCAGCATTTCACTGTGAGGTCTACTACACCTGTTGTATTCAGCATTTCACTGTGAGGTCTACTACACCTGTTGTATTCAGCATTTCACTGTGAGGTCTACTACACCTGTTTTATTCAGCATTTCACTGTGAGGTCTACTACACCTGTTGTATTCAGCATTTCACTGTAAGGTCTACTACACCTGTTGTATTCAGCATTTCACTGAGGTCTACTACACCTGTTGTATTCAGCATTTCACTGTAAGGTCTACTACACCTGTTGTATTCAGCATTTCACTGTAAGGTCTACTACACCTGTTGTATTCAGCATTCCACTCTGAGGTCTACTACACCTGTTGTATTCAGCATTTCACCGTGAGGTCTACTACACCTGTTGTATTCAGCATTTCACTGTGAGGTCTACTACACCTGTTGTATTCAGCATTTCACTGTAAGGTCTACTACACCTGTTGTATTCGGCATTTCACTGTGAGGTCTACTACACCTGTTGTATTCAGCATTTCACTGTAGGGTCTACTACACCTGTTGTATTCAGCATTTCACTGTGAGGTCTACTACACCTGTTGTATTCAGCATTTCACTGTGAGGTCTACTACACCTGTTGTATTCAGCATTTCACTGTAAGGTCTACTACACCTGTTGTATTCAGCATTTCACTGTGAGGTCTACTACACCTGTTGAATTCAGCATTTCACTGTAAGGTCTACTACACCTGTTGTATTCAGCATTTCACTGTGAGGTCTACTACACCTGTTGTATTCAGCATTTCACTGTGAGGTCTACTACACCTGTTGTATTCAGCATTTCACGGTAAGGTCTACTACACCTGTTGTATTCAGCATTTCACTGTGAGGTCTACTACACCTGTTGTATTCAGCATTTCACTGTAGGGTCTACTACACCTGTTGTATTCAGCATTTCACTGTGAGGTCTACTACACCTGTTGTATTCAGCATTTCACTGTGAGGTCTACTACACCTGTTGTATTCAGCATTTCACTGTAAGGTCTACTACACCTGTTGTATTCAGCATTTCACTGTGAGGTCTACTACACCTGTTGAATTCAGCATTTCACTGTGAGGTCTACTACACCTGTTGTATTCAGCATTTCACGGTAAGGTCTACTACACCTGTTGAATTCAGCATTTCACTGTGAGGTCTACTACACCTGTTGTATTCAGCATTTCACGGTAAGGTCTACTACACCTGTTGTATTCAGCATTTCACTGTGAGGTCTACTACACCTGTTGTATTCAGCATTTCACGGTAAGGTCTACTACACCTGTTGTATTCAGCATTTCACTGTAAGGTCTACTACACCTGTTGTATTCAGCGCACATGACTAATAAGGTTTGATTTGAAGTCCTTCACGGTGTCGCAGTGACCTGGATCTACAGCTGGGGGGGCACTGTTGAGTACATCGGAGTAGTGACCGTAGCACTTACTTACTCCTCAGCCTGAAATGTCCCCACTTGCGCCAGCGAATAGCTCGCTGATCGTGAGGCACCGGCGGATATGTTTGGGCCGAACCGGGAGGAAGTTGCTAAGCAACAGGGCGACGTCTCTTACACTAGCTAGCTAACAGGCTTGAGTGTGTAGAGCCGCATCCGAATTAAAAACACATCTTACCTTAGTGTAATTAATAAATCCATAGTGAAACGGGATAACTAGGCTTATAGTAACCTTCAAAAGTTTTGAAAAAGTTAATTCGATGTACTCTAGCTAATTAAAAACCTCTTTCCTTATCTTCTCTCGCTTCTAACGTCAGTACATTGGATACGGTTCATTGGATATGCTAAGTGGATGGGCAGAAAGATGTTCCGTAATATACACTCAACAATTTGACTGATTTACAGTTCATATCAGGAAATCAGTCAACTGAAATAAAAAATGTAGACCCTTGTCTATGGATTTTACATGACTGGGCAGGGGTGCAGCCATGGGTGGGCCTGGGAGGGCATAGGCCAATCCACTTGGGAACAAGGCCCAGTCAATCAGAATGAGTTTTTCCTCACAAAAGGGCTTTATTACAGGCAGAAATTGTTTCAGTTGTCTGGGTGGCTGGTCTCTGTTTCATCAGCTGTCTGGGTGGCTGTTCTCAGACGATCCTGCATGTGGAGGTCCTGGGCTGGTCCGCGGTTGTAAGGCCGGTTGGACGTACTGCCTAATTCTCTAAAACGATGGAGGCAGCTTATGGCAAAGAAATTAACATTCAATTCTCTGGCAACAGCTCTGGTGGACATTCCTGCTGTCCGCATACCAATGGCACAAAAAGTTGATCATGTAAAACACTTACAATATAAAATAATGGTACAGGATTTATAAACATATCTTGTCTGCTAAATGAACAAGCCTACAGACTATAGCATGGAGCATAGCCAGATAACATAGTAGGCCAACTCATATTCTGTTCTTCTGAAATACATTTTCTTCATATAGTGTTTCGTTAGACCTAAAAGAAATGAGTTTATTGTGATGGTGTTTAATCAGGTGATTTATTACCCTTTAAAATGTAGATGATCCAAAGGTGAATCAGCTTGAATGGAGGCCTGGAGAAAATCAACATGTTAATGTCAATTACCGTGAGACCTGCAGTCTTTTGCTTGCCAATAATCAGCTGACAGAATATCATGACTGCCACAGCCCTGGCCAGACGCACCGGTTTGTGTCAAAAACTGCAATGCTCTCTTGCTTTTCACGGTTTCCCTGTGTGTATCAAGAATGGTCCTCCACCCAAAGGACATCCAACCAACTTGACACAACTGTGGGAAGCATTGGAGGCAACACGGGCCAGCATCCCTGTGGAACGCTCGACACCTTGTAGAGTCCATGACCCGACGAATTGAGGCTGTTCTGAGGGCAAAGGGGGGGTGTAAACTCAAGAAATACTGTGTTAAGTGATCAACTTCAATTTATAAAAAGGCAGGTACCAAATCGTGGACTCAGTCCAAGGTGCGTTATAGCGCAACGCACTTTTATAAAGCCATTTGCATTTGAAACCGCCATGCAGAGCGCTGAAAGCGTTCTCAGTGAAGGGTGGAAGATGCCTTTAAAAAGGCTGTAGTGACCTACGCTATAATGCGTCTTGGATTTAAAACCGACCAAAACTTTGAAAACGTTGTTTAGTTAAATTAAAGGAGGGTGGAAGATTTCACAGCGTGCCGTTTGTACCCCATCACTTCACAGCGTGCCGTTTGTACCCCATCATTTCACAGCGTGCCGTTTGTACCCCATCATTTCACAACGTGCCGTTTGTACCCCATCATTTCACAGCGTGCCGTTTGTACCCCATCATTTCACAGCGTGCCGTTTGTACCCCATCATTTCACAGCGTGCCGTTTGTACCCCATCATTTCACAGCGTGCCGTTTGTACCCCATCATTTCACAGCGTGCCGTTTGTACCCCATCATTTCACAGCGTGCCGTTTGTACCCCATCATTTCACAGCGTGCCGTTTGTACCCCATCATTTCACAGCGTGCCGTTTGTACCCCATCACTTCACAGCGTGCCGTTTGTACCCCATCATTTCACAGCGTGCCGTTTGTACCCCATCATTTCACAGCGTGCCGTTTGTACCCCATCACTTCACAGCGTGCCGTTTGTACCCCATCACTTCACAGCGTGCCGTTTGTACCCCATCATTTCACAACGTGCCGTTTGTACCCCATCATTTCACAGCGTGCCGTTTGTACCCCATCATTTCACAGCGTGCCGTTTGTACCCCATCATTTCACAGCGTGCCGTTTGTACCCCATCATTTCACAGCGTGCCGTTTGTACCCCATCACTTCACAGCGTGCCGTTTGTACCCCATCATTTCACAGCGTGCCGTTTGTACCCCATCATTTCACAGCGTGCCGTTTGTACCCCATCATTTCACAGCGTGCCGTTTGTACCCCATCATTTCACAACGTGCCGTTTGTACCCCATCACTTCACAGCGTGCCGTTTGTACCCCATCACTTCACAGCGTGCCGTTTGTACCCCATCATTTCACAGCGTGCCGTTTGTACCCCATCATTTCACAGCGTGCCGTTTGTACCCCATCATTTCACAGCGTGCCGTTTGTACCCCATCACTTCACAGCGTGCCGTTTGTACCCCATCATTTCACAGCGTGCCGTTTGTACCCCATCATTTCACAACGTGCCGTTTGTACCCCATCATTTCACAACGTGCCGTTTGTACCCCATCACTTCACAGCGTGCCGTTTGTACCCCATCACTTCACAGCGTGCCGTTTGTACCCCATCATTTCACAGCGTGCCGTTTGTACCCCATCATTTCACAGCGTGCCGTTTGTACCCCATCACTTCACAGCGTGCCGTTTGTACCCCATCACTTCACAGCGTGCCGTTTGTACCCCATCACTTCACAGCGTGCCGTTTGTACCCCATCATTTCACAGCGTGCCGTTTGTACCCCATCACTTCACAGCGTGCCGTTTGTACCCCATCATTTCACAGCGTGCCGTTTGTACCCCATCATTTCACAGCGTGCCGTTTGTACCCCATCACTTCACAGCGTGCCGTTTGTACCCCATCACTTCACAGCGTGCCGTTTGTACCCCATCACTTCACAGCGTGCCGTTTGTACCCCATCACTTCACAGCGTGCCGTTTGTACCCCATCATTTCACAGCGTGCCGTTTGTACCCCATCATTTCACAACGTGCCGTTTGTACCCCATCATTTCACAGCGTGCCGTTTGTACCCCATCATTTCACAACGTGCCGTTTGTACCCCATCACTTCACAGCGTGCCGTTTGTACCCCATCATTTCACAGCGTGCCGTTTGTACCCCATCATTTCACAGCGTGCCGTTTGTACCCCATCATTTCACAGCGTGCCGTTTGTACCCCATCACTTCACAGCGTGCCGTTTGTACCCCATCATTTCACAGCGTGCCGTTTGTACCCCATCACTTCACAGCGTGCCGTTTGTACCCCATCATTTCACAATGTGCCGTTTTTACCCCATCATTTCACAACGTGCCGTTGTACCCCATCATTTCACCTGCACCTTCGAGGACCGTCTTCAAATCAATAACACAGAAACTGATGTTGAATCCCAAGTCAACCCAAAGTAATACGGCCAAACTTCCACCTATCAAAACCTCAAAAAGCAACATGAATAATAACATTCGGGTTACAGCCAGGGTGATTATGACCAGGGTGATTATGACCAGGGTGATTATGACCAGGGTGATTATGACCAGGGTTACAACCAGGGTTGATTATGACCAGGGTTACAACCAGGGTTGATTATGACCAGGGTTACAACCAGGGTTGATTATGACCAGGGTTACAACCAGGGTTGATTATGACCAGGGTTACAACCAGGGTTGATTATGACCAGGGTTACAACCAGGGTTGATTATGACCAGGGTTACAACCAGGGTTGATTATGACCAGGGTTACAACCAGGGTTGATTATGACCAGGGTTACAACCAGGGTTGATTATGACCAGGGTTACAACCAGGGTTGATTATGACCAGGGTTACAGCCAGGGTTGATTATGACCAGGGTTACAGCCAGGGTGATTATGACCAGGGTTACAGCCAAGGTGATTATGACCAGGGTTACAGCCAGGGTGATTATGACCAGGGTTACAGCCAGGGTGATTATGACCAGGGTTATAGCCAGGGTGATTATGACCAGGGTTATAGCCAGGGTGATTATGACCAGGGTTGTAGCCAGGGTGATTATGACCAGGGTTACAGCCAGGGTGATTCTGACCAGGGTTGATTATGACCAGGGTTACAGTCAGGGTGATTATGACCAGGGTTACAGTCAGGGTGATTATGACCAGGGTTACAGCCAGGGTGATTATGACCAGGGTTGATTATGACCAGGGTTCCAGCCAGGGTGATTATGACCAGGGTTACAGTCAGGGTGATTATGACCAGGGTTACAGTCAGGGTGATTATGACCAGGGTTACAGTCAGGGTGATTATGACCAGGGTTACAGCCAGGGTGATTATGACCAGGGTTGATTATGACCAGGGTTACAACCAGGGTGATTATGACCAGGGTTATAGCCAGGGTGATTATGACCAGGGTTGATTATGACCAGGGTTACAGCCAGGGAGATTATGACCAGGGAGATTATGACCAGGGTTGATTACAACCAGGGTGATTATGACCAGGGTTACAACCAGGGTGATTATGACCAGGGTTACAACCAGGTGTGATTATGACCAGGGTTACAACCAGGGTGATTATGACCAGGGTTACAGTCAGGGTGATTATGACCAGGGTTGATTATGACCAGGGTTACAGCCAGGGAGATTATGACCAGGGTTACAGCCAGGGTGATTATGACCAGGGTTGATTATGACCAGGGTTACAGCCAGGGAGATTATGACCAGGGTTACAACCAGGGTGATTATGACCAGGGTTGATTATGACCAGGGTTAGTCAGGGTGATTATGACCAGGGTTACAGTCAGGGTGATTATGACCAGGGTTACAGTCAGGGTGATTATGACCAGGGTTACAACCAGGGTGATTATGACCAGGGTTACAACCAGGGTGATTATGACCAGGGTGATTATGACCAGGGTTACAACCAGGGTGATTATGACCAGGGTTACAGTCAGGGTGATTATGACCAGGGTTATAGTCAGGGTGATTATGACCAGGGTTACAGCCAGGGTGATTATGACCAGGGTTACAGCCTGGGTTACAAACAGGTTGATTATGACCAGGGTTACAAACAGGTTGATTATGACCAGGGTTACAGCCTGGGTGATTATGACCAGGGTTACATCCTGGGTGATTATGACCAGGGTTACAGCCTGGGTGATTATGACCAGGGTTACAGCCTGGGTGATTATGACCAGGGTTACAGCCTGGGTGATTATGACCAGGGTTACAGCCAGGTTGATTATGACCAGGGTTACAGCCAGGGTAATTATGACCAGGGTTACAGCCAGGGGGATTATGACCAGGGTGATTATGACCAGGCTTACAGCCAGGGTGATTATGACCTGGGTTACAACCAGGGGTGATTATGACCAGGGTTGATTATGACCAGGGTTACACAGCCAGGGTGATTATGACCAGGGTTACACAGCCAGGGTGATTATGACCAGGGTTACAGTCAGGGTGATTATGACCAGGGTTACAGTCAGGGTGATTATGACCAGGGTTACAGTCAGGGTGATTATGACCAGGGTTACAGTCAGGGTGATTATGACCAGGGTTACAGTCAGGGTGATTATGACCAGGGTTACAGTCAGGGTGATTATGACCAGGGTTACAACCAGGGTGATTATGACCAGGGTTACAGTGAGGGTGATTATGACCAGGGTGATTATAACCAGGGTTACAACCAGGGTGATTATGACCAGGGTTACAACCAGGGTTACAAACAGGTTGATTATGACCAGGGTTACAAACAGGTTGATTATGACCAGGGTTACAGCCTGGGTGATTATGACCAGGGTTACATCCTGGGTGATTATGACCAGGGTTACAGTCTGGGTGATTATGACCAGGGTTACAGCCAGTGATTATGACCAGGGTTGATTATGACCAGGTTGATTATGACCAGGCTTACAGCCAGGGTGATTATGACCAGGTTGATTATGACATAGGTTGATTATGACCAGGGTGATTATGACCAGGGTTACAGCCAGGGTGCTTATGACTAGGGTAATTATGACCAGGGTTACAGCCAGGGTGATTATGACCAAGGTTATAGCCAGGGTTGATTATGATCAGGCTTACAGCCAGGGTGATTATGACCAGGGTTACAGCCAGGGTGATTATGACCAGGGTTACAGCCAGGGTGATTATGACCAGGGTTACAGCCAGGGTGATTATGACCAGGGTTACAGTAAGTACTAGGAGTTGATTTCCACTCAGCAATAAATTAACCCCAAATCATCCTCGTCAGTCGTCGACCTTGCGAGCCAGCCGGGCAGAAAGTCCAGTGGTGTTCCACTGTGTTCTCGTTGGCCCTCTCACTCATCTGGTGGACCCTGGTGTTCCTGAAGCCCTGTTTGGTGATATAGTCCAACAGTTGCACTCTCAGAGACACCTCCTGGTGATAGTCACACGGACCAATAGGTGAAGGACACCTGGAAGTCACTGGAATCAATCATGTGTTTGATCCACGCTGTTAAGACACCCTCTCCAGTAGCGAGTGGACTTTGGTGGTGATGACGGCAACAAGGTTGGAGTACATGGACAGCTTCCTGGTTGACGAGCGCTTCCTGGTTGACGAGCGCTTCCTGGTTGACGAGCGCTTCCTGGGTGACGAGCGCTTCCTGGGTGACGAGCGCTTCCTGGGTGACGAGCGCTTCCTGGGTGACGAGCGCTTCCTGGGTGACGAGCGCTTCCTGGGTGACGAGCGCTTCCTGGTTGACGAGAGCTTCCTGGTTGACGAGAGCTTCCTGGTTGACGAGAGCTTCCTGGTTGACGAGAGCTTCCTGGTTGACGAGAGCTTCCTGGTTGACGAGAGCTCCACCACCTCCTCAAAATGTGTCCAGGGGGTAGAGGGGTTTAGTGTCGGTGAGAGACTGCATCAACGGCTCGATCTGGTAGAAGTCTGCCTCCGAAGAAGAAGGATATTACTTTAAAATGTCAAGACAAAGACACTGAAATGTTTATTTTATCTTAACATCCACGAGAAACACACTAAGAGGATAATCCCTGCTGGCTCAGATTCGAACCGGCAACCCTCCAGCTGCTGGCCCACCGCTCTAACCCCTAGGCTACCTGCTGGTTACTGGCCCACCGCTCCAACCCCTAGGCTACCTGCTGGTTACTGGCCCACCGCTCCAACCCCTAGGCTACCTGCTGGTTACTGGCCCACCGCTCCAACCCCTAGGCTACCTGCTGGTTACTGGCCCACCGCTCCAACCCCTAGGCTACCTGCTGGTTACTGGCCCACCGCTCCAACCCCTAGGCTACCTGCTGGTTACTGGCCCACCGCTCCAACCCCTAGGCTACCTGCTGGTTACTAGTCCAACACTCTAACCCCTAGGCTACCTGCTGGTTACTAGCCCAACACTCTAACCCCTAGGCTACCTGCTGGTTACTAGCCCACCGCTCTAACCACTAGGCTACCTGCTGGTTACTAGTCCACCGCTCTAACCCCTAGGCTACCTGCTGGTTACTAGTCCAACACTCTAACCCCTAGGCTACCTGCTGGTTACTAGTCCAACACTCTAACCACTAGGCTACCTGCTGGTTACTAGTCCAACACTCTAACCACTAGGCTACCTGCTGGTTACTAGTCCAACGCTCTAACCACTAGGCTACCTGCTGGTTACTAGTCCAACACTCTAACCACTAGGCTACCTGCTGGTTACTAGTCCAACACTCTAACCACTAGGCTACCTGCTGGTTACTAGCCCACCGCTCTAACCACTAGGCTACCTGCTGGTTACTAGTCCAGCGCTCTAACCACTAGGCTACCTGCTGGTTACTAGTCCAACACTCTAACCACTAGGCTACCTGCTGGTTACTAGTCCAACACTCTAACCACTAGGCTACCTGCTGGTTACTGGTCCAACACTCTAACCACTAGGCTACCTGCTGGTTACTAGTCCAACACTAACCACTAGGCTACCTGCTGGTTACTAGTCCAATGCTCTAACCACTAGGCTACCTGCTGGTTACTAGTCCAACACTCTAACCACTAGGCTACCTGCTGGTTACTAGTCCAACACTCTAACCACTAGGCTACCTGCTGGTTACTAGTCCAACACTCTAACCACTAGGCTACCTGCTGGTTACTGGTCCAACACTCTAACCACTAGGCTACCTGCTGGTTACTAGCCCACCACTCTAACCACTAGGCTACCTGCTGGTTACTAGTCCAACACTCTAACCACTAGGCTACCTGCTGGTTACTAGCCCACCACTCTAACCACTAGGCTACCTGCTGGTTACTAGTCCAACACTCTAACCACTAGGCTACCTGCTGGTTACTAGTCCAACGCTCTAACCACTAGGCTACCTGCTGGTTACTAGTCCAACACTCTAACCACTAGGCTACCTGCTGGTTACTAGTCCAGCGCTCTAACCACTAGGCTACCTGCTGGTTACTAGTCCAACACTCTAACCACTAGGCTACCTGCTGGTTACTAGTCCAACACTCTAACCACTAGGCTACCTGCTGGTTACTAGTCCAACACTCTAACCACTAGGCTACCTGCTGGTTACTAGTCCAACACTCTAACCACTAGGCTACCTGCTGGTTACTGGTCCAACACTCTAACCACTAGGCTACCTGCTGGTTACTAGCCCACCACTCTAACCACTAGGCTACCTGCTGGTTACTAGTCCAACACTCTAACCACTAGGCTACCTGCTGGTTACTAGCCCACCACTCTAACCACTAGGCTACCTGCTGGTTACTAGTCCAACACTCTAACCACTAGGCTACCTGCTGGTTACTAGTCCAGGAAGTTGAGGACGTAGTGGAAGAGGGGCCCATCTCTGTCGAAGTAGTTAGTGTCCCTGTCACATCAAAGATTGTCATATTCCCATTTCACGCAGACATACAGGTGTGTGCAGTGCATTCAGAAAGTATTCAGACCCCTTGACTTTTCCCACATTTTGTTACGTTACAGCCTTATTATAAAATGGATTAAATCATTTTTTCCCCCTCATCAATCATGCTGTGGGGAGGTTTTTTCAACGGCAGGTTCTGGGAGACTAGTCAGGATCGTGGGAAAGATAAACGGAACAAAGTACAGAGAGATCCTTGATGAAAAGCACTCTGGAGCAGGTTAAGACTGGGGAGAAGGTTCACCTTTCTACAGGTCAACGACCCAAAGCTCACAGCCAAGACAACGCAGGAGTGGCTTCGGGACAAGTCTCTGAATGTCCACGAGTGGCCCAGCCAGACTCCGGACTTAAATCCGATCTAACATCTCTGGAGAGACCTGAAAATAGCTGTGCAGCGACGCTCCCCATCCAACCTGACAGAGCTTGAGAGGATCTGCAGAGAAGAATGGGAGAAACTCCCCAAATACAGGTGTGCCAAGTTTGTAGTGTCATACCCAAGAAGACTCGAGGCTGTAATCGCGGCCAAAGGTGCTTCAACAAAGTACTGATTAAAGGGTCTGAATACTTATGCAAATGTGATATCAGTTATTTATTTTTTATACATTTGCACAATTTTCTAAAAAACTAAAACAGTTTTTGCTTTGTCATTATGGGGTATTGTGTGTAGATTAATTAGGGGGGAAAAAACTATTTCATCCATTTTAGAATAAGGCTGTAACGTAACAAAAATGTGGAACATTTTCCAAATGCACTGTATACCTACAGAACCGTGACAAAGTACCTGAGCGTTGCGTGTGGTGGGGAAGTCTCCGTGGAACATGGACCCCTAGCATGGAGTCAGGGTAGCGCTGCAGGGTGGCCTGGGACGTGGTGTACAGACAGCCACCCACGTTGAGGGTCACCGGGTCAGTCATCTATATAGACAGAGACAAAACACATTACAGTGCCTACAGAAAGCATCCATGGACTTAATCCACATTTTGGTGTCACAGCCGGAATACTGAACACTATTATTAAATTACACTTTGGATGGTGTATCAATACACCCAGTCACTACAAAGATACAGGCGTTCTTCATAACTCAGTTGCCAGAGAGGAAGGAAACCGCTCAGGGATTTTACCATGAGGCCAATGGTGACTTTAAAACAGTTACAGAGTTTAATGGCTGTGATAGGAGAAAACTGAGGATGGATCAACAACATTGTAGTTACTCCACAATACTAACCTAATTGACAGAGTGAAAAGAAGGAAGCCTGTACAGAATACAAATATTCCAAAACATGCATCCTGTTTGAAACAAGACACTAAAGTAATACTGCAAAAAATTTGGTAGAGCAATTAACTTTTTTGGCCTGAATACAAAGTGTTATGTTTGGGGTAAATCCAATACAACATATTACTGAGTACCACTCTCCATATTTTCAAGCATAGTGGTGGCTGCATCATGTTATGGGTATGCTTGTAATCGTTAAGGAGTGGAGAGTTTTTCAGGATAAAAAAATAAACTGAACGGAGCTAAGCACAGGAACAATCCTAGAGGAAGACCTGGTTGTCTGCTTTCTACCTGACACTGGGAGATTAATTCACTATTCAGCAAGACAATAATTTAAACCACAAGGCCAAATCTACACTGGAGTTGCTTATCAAGAAGACAGTGAATGTTCCTGAGTGGGCGAGTTACAGTTTGGACTTAAATCTAGTTGAAAATCTATGGCAAGATCTGAAAATTGTTGTCTAGCAATAATCAACAAAATATTTGACATTTCAAAAAAATGAATTTTAAAAACAATAAATGGGCAAATGTACAATCTATGTGTGGAAAGCTCTTACAGACTTACCAGAAAAACAGCAGTAATTGCAGCTTTTTCTAC
Source organism: Salvelinus fontinalis (assembly GCF_029448725.1). Classification (NCBI taxonomy): domain Eukaryota; kingdom Metazoa; phylum Chordata; class Actinopteri; order Salmoniformes; family Salmonidae; genus Salvelinus; species Salvelinus fontinalis. The sequence continues at coordinate 65,591,393 of NC_074667.1, forward strand.
AAAGTATTGACTCAGGGGTGTGAATGGAAATGAGACATTTCTGTAATTCATTTGCAAACATGTTTTCATTTCGTCATTATGAGTTATTGTTTGTTGATGGGTGAGAAAAATAAAATATTCAGGCTGTAACAACTAAATGTGGAATCAGTCAAGGGGTGTGAATACTTTCTGAAGGCTCTGTATCAGTCAAGGGGTGTGAATACTTTCTGAAGGCTCTGTATCAGTCAAGGGGTGTGAATACTTTCTGAAGGCTCTGTATCAGTCAAGGGGTGTGAATACTTTCTGAAGGCTCTGTATCAGTCAAGGGGTGTGAATACTTTCTGAAGGCTCTGTATCAGTCAAGGGGTGTGAATACTTTCTGAAAGCTCTGTATCAGTCAAGGGGTATGAATACTTTCTGAAAGCTCTGTATCAGTCAAGGGGTATGAATACTTTCTGAAAGCTCTGTATCAGTCAAGGGGTGTGAATACTTTCTGAAAGCTCTGTATCAGTCAAGGGGTGTGAATACTTTCTGAAGGCTCTGTATCAGTCAAGGGGTGTGAATACTTTCTGAAGGCTCTGTATCAGTCAAGGGGTGTGAATACTTTCTGAAGGCTCTGTATCAGTCAAGGGGTGTGAATACTTTCTGAAGGCTCTGTATCAGTCAAGGGGTGTGAATACTTTCTGAAGGCTCTGTATCAGTCAAGGGGTGTGAATACTTTCTGAAGGCTCTGTATCAGTCAAGGGGTATGAATACTTTCTGAAGGCTCTGAATCAGTCAAGAGGTGTGAATACTTTATGAAGGCTCTGTAAAGACAGCCATCTACAGGAGACAGAAAGAGAAACAAACTGGCAGTGTAAATCCTGGGTCAAATGTCTCGCCTGGCCCAAGGCCCGTTTGTGCCGTCTCGCCTGGCCCAAAGGCCCGTTTGTGCCGTCTCGCCTGGCCCAAAGGCCCGTTTGTGCCGTCTCGCCTGGCCCAAGGCCCGTTTGTGCCGTCTCGCCTGGCCCAAGGCCCGTTTGTGCCGTCTCGCCTGGCCCAAGGCCCGTTTGTGCCGTCTCGCCTGGCCCAAGGCCCGTTTGTGCCGTCTCGCCTGGCCCAAGGCCCGTTTGTGCCGTCTCGCCTGGCCCAAGGCCCGTTTGTGCCGTCTCGCCTGGCCCAAGGCCCGTTTGTGCCGTCTCGCCTGGCCCAAGGCCCGTTTGTGCCGTCTCGCCTGGCCCAAAGGCCCGTTTGTGCCGTCTCGCCTGGCCCAAAGGCCCGTTTGTGCCGTCTCGTCTGGCCCAAGGCCCGTTTGTGCCGTCTCGTCTGGCCCAAGGCCCGTTTGTGCCGTCTCGCCAACTGGATCATATATGTTAATGGTAGCCAACTGTTAGACCTATTCATCGTCACATAACAGCACAAACAGATCTGGGACCAGGCTGCCACTGACCTATTCTAACTGTTGTAGCCCATTTCACAACACATGGATTGTCACGTACTCTTATAGACGCTCACCATTTATCCCCAGTCTCCATCTGCACCACTGTGTTGTAGTGAATATTCCTATTCACAACCATACGGCCCGCACCGCCACCCTCGTCCCCGGGTGAACAGAGGCAGGGTGGAACGAAGGGCTGTTCCGTCTGTCATTCCACTGTCTTTTCTTGTCACACCTGGGACCTGTTCAACAAAACAAGCGGACCCTGCAGAAGTCAGAGAGAGAAAAAGAGTCAGGGATGAAGAACTGTCAACAAGACATTAATAGATTCGTCTGATTTGGCCCTTATCAAAAATTCAATATAGCGAGTAGGGCTGGGCGATATGGCCAAAATATCATATAATGGTATTTGTCACATTTTTTTAATGGTATTTTATGTTTTTGATTAATAAAAGTTCTAAATTTGCTTCATGAGTAGTGCTAGGGTGGCAACACATATATACTACATTATTTCAAAATGGGACTTTCTCCACTCTGATTGTTTTATACTGTTCAATTCAACAATCATTTCCTGCACTCATTTGAGATCATTACCACACTGCCACAATACAGGCAATAATACTAGGCCTTATTTTAAACCAAATGTTGCAATAGAGATTTACATCGGAACACTTGGGTGAACTTTTGGAATCATGAAAATATAATGTTGGCCCAACACCTCCCCCTTAACCAGACCCAGAGAGCTGGAGGTGGAGAGAGACATATCAGACCTCTGGACTGTAGTGAGACAACATCTACAGGAGAAAGAGAAGAACAGAGCACTAGAGAATCAGACCGCTGGAGGAGAGGATCAGACTGCTGGAGGAGAGGATCAGACTGCTGGAGGAGAGAGGGTGAGGGGGATGGAGGGAGAGGGTGGGGGGGATGGAGGGAGAGAATCAGACTGCTGGAGGAGAGGGTGAGGGGGATGGAGGAGAGAATCAGACTGCTGGAGGAGAGGGTGAGGGGGATGGAGGGAGAGAATCAGACTGCTGGAGGAGAGGGTGAGGGGGATGGAGGAGAGGATCAGACTGCTGGAGGAGAGAGGGTGAGGGGGATGGAGGGAGAGAATCAGACTGCTGGAGGAGAGGGTGAGGGGGATGGAGGAGAGGACCAGACTGCTGGAGGAGAGGGTGAGGGGGATGGAGGAGAGGATCAGACTGCTGGAGGAGAGGGTGAGGGGGATGGAGGAGAGGATCAGACTGCTGGAGGAGAGGGTGAGGGGGATGGAGGAGAGGATCAGACTGCTGGAGGAGAGGATGAGGGGGATGGAGGAGAGGATCAGACTGCTGGAGGAGAGGATGAGGGGGATGGAGGAGAGGATCAGACTGCTGGAGGAGAGGATGAGGGGGATGGAGGAGAGGATCAGACTGCTGGAGGAGAGGATGAGGGGGATGGAGGAGAGGATCAGACTGCTGGAGGAGAGGGTGAGGGGGATGGAGGAGAGGGTGAGGGGGATGGCGTGTGACAGAGAACAACCCACTAGAGAGGTGGCCACCCCCAGAGAAGCCAGCAGAACAGCCCACCTCAGCTCCAGACAAAAGTCTAGACACCATAGCAGAAGTCCACCCCTGACCATAGCGTCAAAATCACAGAGGGACAGACCCTTCTGAGCACCCCCCCCCCTGAGCACCCCCCCTCCTAAAAACCACCCCACACCCACTGAGGCCATACACAAGACACAGATTGTACTCCTTATGGACTCAAACTGGAAATATATACAAGAGGTTCTAAACTCTGGTGTCCAAACACCCAGCGCCCTAGACCTTCTGTCTGAGGACCAACAAAGGTCACCCAGCCACATAATAATACACACAGGCACAAATGACCATAGGCCCCAGCAGGAAAGTGAGGGATTGAAAAAGCTTCTTCTACGTTCCCCAGCGCACAAGTGGTTTTCTCCACCCTGCTACCATACAGCAGGTAAACGCAAGCATTTCCCGTCACTGTGCCTCAAAACCAAATGTTTTCCTGGCCCACCACTCCACCCTGGACTTGAACAGCCTTTACAACCAGGTCCACCTCTACAAGGCAGCAGTGCCCACCTTCGCCCGGACTCTAAAGGACATCGCTCTCAAACTCAGCCCCAACACTTCACACCGGAGCAACAAATCAATAGACACGCCGCCCAGACCAGCGAGACACTCCCAGACCTCCATTTTAGAGAACCCACGCCGAGAGGATCCATCCATACATCCAGACCACAACACCACCACCAGCCACATCCACACCCCCACCAAACACCGCCCCCCCAAGTCAACCATGCCCACACCCCATTTAGGACCCCTCAGATCAGACCTATGACCCTCCCATGCCCCCCACTCCCACAAAGAGGGCCTCAACATGGAAGTCACACATACACCCAGGCCGTGAGCAGGCAAACAGGCCCCAACCCCCACTCTTTACACTAGCCCAAGCCAATGGAATATCCCAGGCCTGAGGTCATCTGCCTTTATGGAACACAAAGCCTTCACCATCTCATCCTGGAATATCCAGGGCCTGAGGTCATCTGTCTTTATGGAACACAAAGCCTTCACCATCTCATCCTGGAATATCCCGGGCCTGAGGTCATCTGTCTTTGGCCTGAAGAGCAGGAACCTGGACTTCACCAAAGAAATCAGAAATACAGACATTGTCATCCTACAAGAAACATGGTATAGAGGAGATGGACCCACTGGTTGCCCTCTAGGTTACAGAGAGCTGGTAGTCCCATCCACCAAACTACCAGGTGGGTGGTATAGAGGAGACGGACCCACTGGTTGTCCTCTAGGTTACGGAGAGCTGGTAGTCCCATCCACCACACTACCAGGTGGGTGGTATAGAGGAGACAGACCCACTGGTTGCCCTCTAGGTTACAGAGAGCTGGTAGTCCCATCCACCACACTGCCAGGTGGGTGGTATAGAGGAGACAGACCCACTGGTTGTCCTCTAGGTTACAGAGAGCTGGTAGTCCCATCCACCAAACTACCAGGTGGGTGGTATAGAGGAGACAGACCCACTGGTTGCCCTCTAGGTTACAGAGAGCTGGTAGTCCCATCCACCAAACTACCAGGTGTGAAACAGGGAAGAGACTCACATTATGCTAATTTGGTATAGCTAACTCACATCATTAAATTAATCAAAACAGGAACATTTTACATTTGGCTAGAAATTCAAAAGGAAATGATCTCAACAGAGAAAAATGTCCTCCTGTGTGCTACCTATATCCCCCCACTAGAATCCCCATACTTTAATGAAGACAGCTTCTCCATCCTGGAGGGGGAAATCAATCATTTCCAGGCCCAGGGACATGTACTAGTCTGTGGTGACCTAAATACCAGAACTGGACAAGAACCTGACACCCTCAGCACACAGGGACAAACACCTGCCTGGAGGTGACAGCATTCCCTCCCCCATATGCCCCCCTAGACACAACTATGACAACATAACCAACAAAAACAGGTCACAACTCCTGCAGCTGTTGCATGCTGGGTATGTACCTAGTCTTGGGGAAATCCTCTGCGTTATCATTAACAGCAGACTCGTACATTTCCTCAGTGAAAACAATGTCCTGAGCAAAAGTCAAATTGGCTTTTTACCAAATTATCATACAACAGACCACGTATTCACCCTGCACACCCTAACTGACAAAAAAAACTAAACAAAAGCAAAGTCTTCTCATGCTTTGTTGATTTCAAAAAAGCCTTAGACTCAATTTTGCATGAGGGTCTGCTATACAAATGGATGGAAAGTGGTGTTGGGGGTAAAACATACATTATAAAATCCATGTAAAAACAACAAGTGTTTGGTTAAAATTGGCAAAAAACAAAAATGTCTTCCTGTGGGGTGAAACAGGGATCCAGCTTAAGCCCCACCCTCTTCAACATATATATCAACGTATTGTCGAGGGCACTAGAACAGTCTGCAGCACCCGGCCTCACCCTACTAGAATCTGAAGTCAAATGTCTACTGTTTGCTGATGATCTGGTGCTTCTGTCCCCAACCAAGGAGGGCCTACAGCAGCACCTAGATCTTCTGCACAGATTCTGTCAGACCTGGGCCCTGACAGTAAATCTCAGTAAAACCAAAATAATGGTGTTCCAAAAAAGGTCCAGTTTCCAGGACCACAAATACAAATTCCATCTAGACAGCGTTTCCCTAGAGCACACAAAAACACGATATATACCTCGGCCTAAACATCAGCGCCACAGGTAACTTCCACAAAGCTGTGAACGATCTGAGAGACAAGGCAAGAAGGACCATCTACGCCATCAAAAGGAACATAAAATTCAACATACCAATTAGGATCTGGCTAAAAATACTTGAATCATTTATAGAACCCATTTCCCTTTCTGGTATTGAGGTCTGGGGTCCGCTCACCAACCAAGAATTCACAACAACAAAAATGGGCCAAACATCAAATTGAGACTCTGCATGCAGAGTTCTGCAAACATATCCTCCGTGTACAACGTAAAACACCAAATAATGCACGCAGAGCAGAATTAGGCCGATACCCGCTAATTATCAAAACACAGAAAAGAGCCGCTAAATTCTACAACCACCTGAAAGGAAGCGATTCCCAAACAAAGCCATCACCTACAGAGAGATGAACCTGGAGAAGAGTCCCCTAACCAAGCTGGTCCTGGGGCTCTGTTCACAAACACACCTCACAGAGCCCCAGGACCCCCAGGACAGCAACACAACAGACCCCCAGGACAGCAACACAACTAGACCCAACCAAATCAAGAGAAAACAAAAAGATAATTACTTGACACATTGGAAAGAATTAACAACAAATAACAAAGCAAACTAGAATGCTATTTGGCCCTAAACAGAGAGTACACAATGGCAGAATACCCTTTTGTACATCATTACAACACTGTATCTAGACAATATGACATTTATAATGTCTTTATTCCTTTTCAACTTCTGTGAGTGTAATGTTTACGGTTCATTATTTCACTTTGTATATTATTTAATTTGGGCTAGATCAAAAGTGGTGGCTAGAAACGATCCACACACAGAGCCTTCAGAAAGTATTCACACCCCTTGACTGATAGAGAGCCTTCAGAAAGTATTCACACCCCTTGACTGATACAGAGCCTTCAGAAAGTATTCACACCCCTTGACTGATACAGAGCCTTCAGAAAGTATTCACACCCCTTGACTGATACAGAGCCTTCAGAAAGTATTCACACCCCTTGACTGATACAGAGCCTTCAGAAAGTATTCACACCCCTTTGACTTATTCCACATTTAGTTGTTACAGCCTGAATTCAAAATGGATTAAATGGATAATGTTTCTTACCCGTCTACACACAATAGACGACACACAATAATGATAAAGTTAACATGTTTTTTTTTAGAAATGTTTGCAAATGTATTGAAAATTAAATACAGAAATCTAATTTACATAAGTTTTCACACCCCTGAGTCAATACTTTGTAGAAGCACCTTAGGCAGCGATTACAGCTGTGAGTCTTTCTGGGTAAGTCTCTAAGAGCTTTACACACCTGGATTGTGCAATATTTGCCCATTATTCTTTTCAACATTCTTCAAGCTCTGTCAAATTGGTTGTTGATCATTCCTAGACAACCATTTTCGGGTCTTGCCATAGATTTAAGTCCAAACTGTAACTCGCCACTCAGGAATAATTCACTGTCTTCTTGGTAAGCAATTACAATATAGATTTGGCCTTCTGTTTAAGGTTATTGTCCTGCTAAAATGTGAATTAATTTCCAATTTAACCTTTATTCAACTAGGCAAGTCAGTTAAGAATAAATTCTTATTTTCAATGACGGCCTAGGAACAGTGGGTTAACTGCCTTGTTCAGGGGCAGAACGACGGATTTGTACCTTGTCAGCTCAGGGATTCAATCTTGCAACCTTTCGGTTACAAGTCCAATGCTCTAACCACTAGGATACCTGCTGGTTACTAGTCCAAAGCTCTAACCACTAGGCCACCTGCTGGTTACTAGTCCAAAGCTCTAACCACTAGGCTACCTGCTGGTTACTGTCCCAAAGCTCTAACCACTAGGCTACCTGCTGGTTACTAGTCCAAAGCTCTAACCACTAGGCTACCTGCTGGTTACTAGTCCAAAGCTCTAACCACTAGGCTACCTGCTGGTTACTAGTCCAAAGCTCTAACCACTAGGCTACCTGCTGGTTACTAGTCCAAAGCTCTAACCACTAGGCTACCTGCTGGTTACTGTCCCAAAGCTCTAACCACTAGGCTACCTGCTGGTTACTAGTCCAAAGCTCTAACCACTAGGCTACCTGCTGGTTACTGGTCCAACACTCTAACCACTAGACTACCTGCTGGTTACTAGTCCAACACTCTAACCACTAGGCTACCTGCTGGTTACTAGTCCCAACGCTCTAACCACTAGGCTACCTGCTGGTTACTAGTCCAACGCTCTAACCACTAGGCTACCTGCTGGTTACTGGCCCAACGCTCTAACCACTAGGCTACCTGCTGGTTACTAGTCCAACGCTCTAACCATTAGGCTACCTGCTGGTTACTGGTCCAAAGCTCTAACCACTAGGCTACCTGCTGGTTACTAGTCCAACGCTCTAACCATTAGGCTACCTGCTGGTTACTAGTCCAACGCTCTAACCACTAGGCTACCTGCTGGTTACTAGTCCAACGCTCTAACCACTAGGCTACCTGCTGGTTACTAGCCCAACACTCTAACCACTAGGCTACCTGCTGGTTACTGGCCCAACGCTCTAACCATTAGGCTACCTGCTGGTTACTGGTCCAAAGCTCTAACCACTAGGCTACCTGCTGGTTACTAGTCCAACGCTCTAACCATTAGGCTACCTGCTGGTTACTAGTCCAACGCTCTAACCACTAGGCTACCTGCTGGTTACTGGCCCAACGCTCTAACCACTAGGCTACCTGCTGGTTACTAGTCCAACGCTCTAACCACTTGGCTACCTGCTGGTTACTGGCCCAACGCTCTAACCACTAGGCTACCTGCTGGTTACCAGCCCACCGCTCTAACCACTAGGCTACCTGCTGGTTACTGGCCCACCGCTCTAACCACTAGGCTACCTGCTGGTTACTAGCCCACCGCTCTAACCATTAGGCTACCCTGCCGCCCAATGCCGAATAGCCTGAAGCCACAGGGCTCTTCTCGCAGGCTCCACTTCCCTACATGGGAGCATTGCAATCCATAGGTCGGGAATTTTGACATTGAACAACACAACAGCTTTTCAGCATGTTTGGTTTTTTCTGTATAACAAAAAAATCTACGAGGAAGTTGTCTCTTTTACAATGAGAAAGAATGTTTGTTTTCCTAATCAAGGAGAACTCCTTATTATTACGTGAATATCGACTGAGTATCCGAAATAGTTCAGAACAGGTTGTGCATAGATCATAATGACATTGTGACGTTTTTGGTTTTCGGCAAGCGTTTTTTCAGCTGTTTGGCACAAGAGGCTATGGCGTCTCAAGATGGACAAACAGTACTACTGCCGTTTTGTAATGTTTTATTTTAATGTAAATTTTACATCCCTGTTAGTGAGCATTTCTCCTTTGTCAAGATAATCCATCCACCTGATGGGTGTGGCATATCAAGAAGCTGATTAAACAGCATGAACATTACACAGGTGCACCTTGTGCTGGGGACAATGTCACGCAACACTATGCCACGGATGTCTCAAGTTGAGGGAGTGTGCAATTAGCATGCTGACTGGAAGAATGTCCATCAGAGCTGTTGCCAGAGAATTTCTCTACCATAAGCCACTTTTAGGGATTTGGCAGTATGTCCAACCATCCTCACAACCGCAGACCACGTGTAACCACGCCAGCTCAGGACCTCTACATCCGGCTTCTTCAACTGCGGGATTGTCTGAAGGGCGCGAGGGGGATGAGTATTTCTGTCTGTAAGTCTTTTTGTGGGGAAAAACTCATTTGGATTGGCTGGGCCTGGCTCCCCAGTGGGTGGGACTATGCCCTCCCAGGCACACCCATGGCTGCACCCCTGCCCAGTCATATGAAATCCATAGATTAGGACCTAATGAATTTATTTAAAGCACCGCCAGCATTCAAAAGTGACCAAACATCAGCCAGGAAGCATAGGAACTGAGAAGTGGTCTGTGGTCACCACCTGCAGAATCACTCCTTTTTTGGGGGTGTCTTGCTAATTGCCTATAATTTCCACCTTTTGTCTATTCCATTTGCACAACAGCATGTGAAATTTATTGTCAATCAGTGTTGCTTCCTAAGTGGACAGTTTGATTTCACAGAAGTGTGATTGACTTGGAGTTACATTGTGTTGTTTAAGTGTTCCCTTTATTTTTTTGAGCAGTGTATATATATATATATATATATATATATGTGTGTAGTTTAGTGCCACATTTTTTGGGGTAAATATGGGGTGATAATATTCTGATCTTCTTATATCTCTCAAGATATAGGCCTGACACTTCCTTTAGATGGAAAAATAGTCAAAAAATCGATGTATGAATCTGTTTTTCAATGCGTTTCTATGGGCTAATAGCAGTAAGGCCAAATTCAATGTTTTATCAAGTATTTGTTTTCTAACTAAAAGGGGTCCTAAAATTTAAATAGCTAAATGTTCCTTGGTATGACCATCTTAAAACAATTCCACAAGTTAGCTTAGATCGTTTTCATGCACATTTTTTTTAACTTGAGAAATACTGCACCAAACATCTTAGGACTAAAATTACGCGACTAAGATATACGACAAAAACGTCCAAATATATATGATTTCTTGAGGAAGTGTATACTGGCTACGGTGTCTCAAAATTGATAAATGACATTTAGGGGAAAAAAAGCTACCTCGGCTGCCTCCTTCATTTAATCAGATGGCTCATTCATCACAAAGCCCACTGATATTGCCAACTACTTTAATTACTTTTTCATTGGCAAGATAAGCAAACTTACCGATGATATGCCAGCAACAAACGCTGACACTACACATCCAAGTATATCTGGCCAAATTATGAAAGAGTAGAATTGTACTTTTGAATTCCGTAAAGTCAGTGTGGAAGAGGTGAAAAAAAGTACTGTCTATTAACAATGACAAGCCACCTGGGTCTGACAATATGGATGGATAATAGCAGACGATATCGACACTCCTATTTGTCACATCTTCAATTTAAGCCGACTAGAAAGCGTGTGCCCTCAGGCCTGGAGTGCAGTTAGTCATTCCGCCACCCAAGAATAGTAAAGCCCCCTTTACTGGCTCAAACAGACAACCCGTTAGCAAACATTTCTTCCGCTGCCCGGGCACAACTATTTGTTATGGAGCCGAAGTCTACGCCCCTTCGTCAGGTGATTGGTCAAGAGGAGAGATTCTTCAATAAAATCTTTGTTGTCTTTCAACGAGAGAACTTGTTCTCATGCAATATTTTTCATTGATAGAAATACTGTCACCAAACATCTTAGTTAGATGTCAAATTGCGCGACTAACATCTTTTCGGCAGAAACGTCCAAATGAATGACATATTTCTTGAGTTACCTTAATTCAGACTATTTTTAATAAAGTGAATATTGGCTACGGCGTCTCAAAATAGACAAACGGTACCATTGACGCTTTCCCCCTAGTATTTCAAGCAAATGGCTTTGTTTCAAACTCACCTCACCTTATGCCCTTGGGGGAAACACCGCGGCCATATTTGTCGTTGGTCCAACATTTAGCCAAGCAAGGGGTGTTCGCAATGTAAGCCACTCAGCCCTCGTTTTTGATCGAGTTTGCGAGTTTAACATTATTTTAACTTCGGGGCCTGAAATGCCCCATATTTCTTTCGCGATGATTGTACATCCGCTAAGAAAAGTCCGCCAAAATTTAAAACATCAATGTCAATATGGAGAAGTTAACATACAAGTCTAAGTACAAACAAATGTAAATAAATTGGAAATTGTGCTACTAATGCACATTATGGCAGAAACACGTCTTGTAAAAGTAATTATGTTTTTGTTTAGTTAGTTTTTGGAAATTGTAGAAATAAAACATGTTCCTTCTTGAGAAGTTCCAGATAGGCAGGCTAAAGTTAGTTAGCTAATTCATTTGCTAGCTATCATACAGTAGGCGTATATTAATAATGCTATATTTAATATAAGTAGACATGCAATCATAATTGACTGTAGCGCATATAAAGCACCCACAATCTACCGGTGGCTGAAAACAAAATAATCGCGGGACGAATTTCAAGTGTATACTCGTCAGACGTGTCCACTTAATTTGAGGGCTGAGGGGATAGGGTGCGTCGTTAAAGTGTTTGTAATGCAACATCAGTCTTTTAAGGGAGTGTGCGAGAACATTCGTTCTGGTCAGCTAGGCGCTAGCCGAACTGAAGCATGCCGACTCATTTAGTCCATTATAGGGATAATAGCTAGCCAGCCGTGCTAATTATCACAGGTAACTAGTTAGCTAGCTAAACTCCCAATAACAAAAATAGCAAAAACGAGTACATTTACAGACAATAGTAAGTGATGTTTTAAGCTCTTAATAGTACCGTTAACTAGCTAGTTACATCCATGATTTGAAGCTGGGATACAAACAGCAGGGGATGTTAGCCAGTTAACATTAGTTAGCTAACAAACAAATACTCGTTAGTTGCACACTAGCTAACTGTGCGATCGCCCTTTCTAAAGAACATTTGATCATGAACTAGGTTTGAGATTAATTTACCCAACCTGTTTTCGATGTTGCATTTGTTCCTCTGTAGTTAGATAAGATGGGATCCATGCTGAAGCAGTGAGTTGGTTAGTCGGACATTTAAACCATGGCACCAACATCAAAGAAGATGCTTCGACAAATATGGTTCAGTTTGGCTCCGCTACCTGTGCCACAAAAATTGTGACTAGACAACCAACCAACCATCAACAACATTGTAGCTAACCAAGAACTTCCAGCTGGATGGTTCCTAGTTCTGTGGCGAGTTAGCCTGAGTCTGTATGCTATCAGAGAAGGAGAGGCGAAGCGAGAGCTTTTACTCCGACAAAAAATATGTCCACGAATATAAGGCCACGAAGTGAGGGGGGAAAAATGTCATCGCTAATTTGTTACGTGAGGCTTATTTGATCGAATTAAAGTTTCATAATGATTAAGTTGTTACGAATGCACTGTAAATAGTGGACACTGTGGCCTTCCGGCAACTTTGGAGAAAAACAATTAACGTTATATTGGAGTTGTGTCTGTTGTCATAGAGATATAAGGGATAATCATGGATATAGCCTGTTTTAGCATGGACATTGCCATTGATCGCTTCCTTATTTTTAAAGTAGTAAACTGGGTGGGTTTTCATGCGTTGGGAGCAATCAGCCAGTGAAGAAAATTAACTACTTAAAAAATGTTGTCACAGACGTTAAAATAGCAAAGACACAAAGATCAGTTTATGTATCTCTATGGTCTGTTGTTCACAGCGTATCTGCCGTTTCATTGGATAGAATGGTCCCACCTGATCTCGGCTCCTCCCGCCTGCCATCCATGTTTGAGGACATGTATTTCCATTGTTACAGCAGTCACTCGAATAGCTTGTCAATATAATAGGCAATCATTGCTGATATACGCAATTGCGAAGCAGGCAAGAATAACAAAGTACTTCCGGGTCACAGCTTTTTGGAACGGTTCAGAATAAATCCTGTTCTTATACCATGTAAATTAATAATTATGGAAATATATTATACTTCTTATCATAAAAGTATTTCTATAAGATATTGGTTTATTTAAAAAATGTTCAAGCCTAAATGGCCATTTTTGTGTCCTGAGTGTTACTGACTGCAATGGACAAGTGTTTTTCAAGACAAGCCATGTATCCTGAAATTCTTCATCTGAAATCAATTGAATAATTGTTTTTCTCCAACCGTGGGTCCTGCTCATTCCCACCTACCTTGGCTACTCTGGTCATGGATCCCTTCCCCCTTTTACTATTTTACCTTTATTTAACTAGGCAAGTAAAGTAAAGAACAAATTCTTATTTACAATGACAGCAATATGCATGTCCAAAATAAAGAAAAAAAACTACTGAACATCCTGCAGTACGAATGGGATTACAATGTTTCCTAAAGTGTATTTTATAATTATCAATATTAACAGTAGAATGATACAGGTTTATTTTATTGGTGTTACTGTTGAACTATCTAGTAATCATTCCTTTTAATGCGGTTAATAGTCAATGCTATAATACTTGTGCTAGTCATTTTTTTTTGTTATGGTTAAACAAAATTCTAAGTCACCTAACAGTTTCTAAATAACATTTTACAAATTTTGACCATTTGTATAATTGACCATCTTCATTGCGGGACTTTTACTTAAGGGAAATTGTCGAGGTCAAGGTCTTATTCTTCCTAGGTCCTTACTCATTACGGCATTTAGTAGCTTTTGTCAAGGGCGTCACGTGCGTTTACATGACACCTCCCCTTCCGCACTGTCAAACATGTAACACCTCGTCTACAAAGATATTAGAACTACAGCTAGATCCTGGGCTGGATTAGCTTGTAAGTGAAAATCCATTTGTCCCCCTAGTTGATCAATGTAATCAACATGTACATTTGTCATTTAGCTGCTACTTGGGGATAAAAACAGCAATATTTCAAGACTGATAAAATGGGAGTTTTATTTCTGTAACAGAACAATTTACAGCAATAAAATACAGTCTGAAGATGTTACAACAAGAAATACACTTCCTTACAAACCACAATGTATTCTTCTTCTTCGAGAGTTTCTTTTCATCAATGGATCAATGACAGATCCCTACTAGACAAGACTTGATGAGTTGGTTTACTTGACATCACTGTCTTATCTGTCCACCATCCAATCAGGAAACAGAAGAGCAAGTAATTGTAGGTATTAATGTATCTGAATAAGGACAATGTTCCTGTCGCCACGTGATGTTCCTGTAGTGATGCGTGTGTATATTTACTGGTAAATTGACATGGGAGGATGGGGGGGAATAAGTACTTCCTGCAGTACTTACTATTGTAGAAGTCAATACTTAGAAGGTAAATAAGTTTGGTCTGCAAGGAACGGAGGGGTGAGAAGGAGACATTTGGTATGTTTACATATTCAAGACCTTCTTGACTGAGAAGATGATGTCTTTGATCTGAGGTACACTGTGATCCTCCAGGATCTTAGCGTAGGGCATGGGGATGTCTACACCGGTCACGCGGACTGCAGGGGCATCCAGGTAGTTGAAGGCTGGGCCTGGAAACAGGACAGATCATTTTATAACATAGACCCTGAGAATGGCTTGTGTGTTTTTTAACAGTCATAACTCTCAGAACACACACCCATGTATGTATTCCTACAATTGGCATAATAAACTTCAGCTTGCTTATAGGGCTGTTTTCCCAGATACATATTAAACCTACTAGTCCACAGATGAAGCCTACTAGTCCACAGATGAAGCCTACTAGTCCACAGATGAAGCCTACTAGTCCACAGATGAAGCCTACTAGTCCACAGATGAAGCCTACTAGTCCACAGACGAAGCCTACTAGTCCACAGATGAAGCCTACTAGTCCACAGATGAAGCCTACTAGTCCACAGATGAAGCCTACTAGTCCACAGTTGAAGCTTACTAGTCCACAGATGAAGCCTACTAGTCCACAGATGAAGCCTACTAGCCTACTAGTCCACAGATGAAGCCTACGAGCCTACTAGTCCACAGATGAAGCCTACTAGTCCACAGATGAAGCCTACTAGTCCACAGATGAAGCCTAGTGTGCAGAAGTAATCTGGGAAAAATGCACATAAAGCTCTTATCACTAGGTTTGAAGGCAATGACATAAGTCAACCCATCCACATACAATGCATTCAGAAAGTATTCAGACCCATTGACTTTTTCCACATTTTGTTACATTACAACCTTATTCAAAAAATGTATTAAATAATTTTTTCCCCCTCAAATCGACACACAATACCCAATAATAACATCACAATACCCCATAATGACATCACAATACCCCATAATGACATCACAATACCCCATAATGACATCACAATACCCCATAATGACATCACAATACCCCATAATGACAACGCAAAAACAGTTTTGTAGAATTGTTTGCAAAAAATAAATATCACATTTACATAAGTATTCAGACCCTTTACTCAGTACTTTGTTGAAGCACCTTTGGCCGCGATTACAGCCTCAAGTCTTCTTGGGTATGACGCTACAAGCTTGGCACACCTGTATTTGGGGAGTTTCTCCCATTCTTCTCTGCAGATCCTCTCAAGCTCTGTCAGGTTGGATGGGGAGCGTCGCTGCACAGCTATTTTTCAGGTATCTCCAGAGATGTTAGATCGGGTTCAAGTCTGGGCTCTGGCTGGGCCACTCATTGACATTCAGAGACTTGTCCCGAAGCCACTCCTGCATGGTCTTGGCTGTGAACTTAGGGTCGTTGTCCTGTTGGAAGGTGAACCTTCGCCCCAGTCTGAGGTCCTGAGCAGGTTTTCATCAAGGATCTCTGTACTTTGCTCCGTTCATCTTTCCCTCGATCCTGATCAGTCTACCAGTACCTGTCACTGAAAACATCCCAACAGCATGATGCTGCCACCACCATGCTTCACCGTAGGGATGGTGCCAGGTTTCCTCCAGACGTGACGCTTGGCATTCAGGCCAAAGAGATCAATCTTGGTTTCATCAGACCAGAGAATCTTGTTTCTCATGGTCTAAGAGTCCTTTAGGTGCCTTTTGGCAAACTCCAAGTGGGCTGTCATGTGCCTTTTCCATCTAGCCACTCTACCATAAAGGCCTGATTGGTGGAGTACTGCAGAGATGGTTGTCCTTCTGGAAGTTTCTAGACCCCTAACCTTTCTCCACATTTTGCTACGTTACAGCCTTATTCTAAAATGGATTAAATCATTTTCTTCCCTCATCAATCTACAGAATGTGATTTCAGTTTATTTTTAAACACATTGCAAAAATCTATTTAAAAAAAAAAGTTTTTGCTTTGTAATTTTGGGGTAATGTCTGTAGATTGATGAGGGAAAAAAACAATACATTTTAGAATAAGGTTATAATGTTTTTAAAAAAGTCAAGGTCTGAACACTTTCTGAACACACTAAATAACTGATATAGCCTAGCCCGTTCTCTCTTTTTTCAAACTACCCGGGAGTTCTATTGGCTGCTGTATTTAACCAGCAAACAAGAGCTGGAGTTCTATTGGCTGCTGTATTTAACCAGCAAACAAGAGCGTGCATCCCTCTTCGAATAGTCCACTGGTATTAGAAACGCTAACAAAAATAATGTCCAGCAAGCTATTCTAGTCTAGCTTTTCCTGCATGGGACTCCAAGAGCTAATGAGCGGTTTAAGGAGACAGGCCAGCGGAGCACAAGGGAAGATGAAGGGGAGACCTAGTCAGTTGTACAACGGAATGTTTTCATACTGAAATCTCTTCTGGCCCGACCCTGAGCATTAATGATTCATCATTCAGAGGCCGTAGAGAAGCCAGATTAAAACATCACATATAATTTAACAGTTCCATTTCACGCCATGCTGTTCATATAAATAATTTATAATTTACCAGTTTCTCTCAGTTATTTATCCTGGGAAAGGGGAGTGGTTTTAGGCGGTAAATCCCAGTAACCAGGTTACTGGGATTGAACCCCGTACTGGCCCTCCGCAACTGACTGAGTTCATCAAGAACGGTATAAGGGGATGTTTTTCCCACAGTGACTATTAAAACCTACCCAACTCAGAAACCGTGGATAGATGGCAGCATTCCATCTGGACAAGAGGAATACCTACGTAAGAATGCTGTTCATTGACTATAGCGCAGCCTTCAAAACCATAGTACCCTCCAAGCTCATCATTACGCTCGGGGGCCCTAGGTCTGAACCCTACCCCCCGTGCAACTGGATCCTGGACTTCCTGACGGGCCAACCTCAGGTGGTGAAGGCAGGAAACAACATCTCCACTTCACTGATCCTCAACACAAGAGCCCTACAACCTAGCAGGAGACAGGAACAGGTTAACCACCTAGCAGGAGACAGGAACAGGTTAACCACCTAGCAGGAGACATGAACAGGTTAACCACCTAGCAGGAGACAGGAACAGGTTAACCACCTAGCAGGAGACAGGAACAGGTTAACCACCTAGCAGGAGACAGGAACAGGTTAACCACCTAGCAGGAGACAGGAACAGGTTAACCACCTAGCAGGAGACAGGAACAGGTTAACCACCTAGCAGGAGACAGGAACAGATTAACCACCTAGCAGGAGACAGGAACAGTTTAACCACCTAGCAGGAGACAGGAACAGGTTAACCACCTAGCAGGAGACAGGAACAGGTTAACCACCTAGCAGGAGACAGGAACAGGTTAACCACCTAGCAGGAGACAGGAACAGGTTAACCACCTAGCAGGAGACAGGAACAGGTTAACCACCTAGCAGGAGACAGGAACAGATAACCACATAGCAGGAGACAGGAACAGGTTAACCACCTAGCAGGAGACAGGAACAGATTAACCACCTAGCAGGAGACAGGAACAGGTTAACCACCTAGCAGGAGACAGGAACAGGTTAACCACCTAGCAGGAGACAGGAACAGGTTAACCACCTAGCAGGAGACAGGAACAGGTTAACCACCTAGCAGGAGACAGGTTAACCACCTAGCAGGAGACAGGTTAACCACCTAGCAGGAGACAGGAACAGGATAACCACCTAGCAGGAGACAGGAACAGATTAACCACCTAGCAGGAGACAGGAACAGGTTAACCACCTAGCAGGAGACAGATTAACCACTTAGCAGGAGACAGGAACAGGTTAACCACCTAGCAGGAGACAGGAACAGATTAACCACCTAGCAGGAGACAGGAACAGGTTAACCACCTAGCAGGAGACAGGAACAGGTTAACCACCTAGCAGGGGACAGGAACAGGTTAACCACCTAGCAGGAGACAGGAACAGGTTAACCACCTAGCAGGAGACAGGAACAGGTTAACCACCTAGCAGGAGACAGGAACAGGTTAACCACCTAGCAGGAGACAGGAACAGGTTAACCACCTAGCAGGGGACAGAGCAGGTTAACCACCTAGCGGGAGACAGGAACAGGTTAACCACCTAGCAGGAGACAGGAACAGGTTAACCACCTAGCAGGGGACAGGAACAGGTTAACCACCTAGCAGGAGACAGGAACATGTTAACCACCTAGCAGGAGACAGGAACAGGTTAACCACCTAGCAGGAGACAGGAACAGGTTAACCACCTAGCAGGGGACAGAGCAGGTTAACCACCTAGCGGGAGACAGGAACAGGTTAACCACCTAGCAGGAGACAGGAACAGGTTAACCACCTAGCAGGAGACAGGAACATGTTAACCACCTAGCAGGAGACAGGAACAGGTTAACCACCTAGCAGGAGACAGGAACAGGTTAACCACCTAGCAGGAGACAGGTTAACCACCTAGCAGGGGACAGGAACAGGTTAACCACCTAGCAGGAGACAGGTTAACCACCTAGCAGGAGACAGGAACAGGTTAACCACCTAGCAGGAGACAGGAACAGATTAACCACCTAGCAGGAGACAGGAACAGGTTAACCACCTAGCAGGAGACAGGAACAGATTAACCACCTAGCAGGAGACAGGAACAGGTTAACCACCTAGCAGGAGACAGATTAACCACTTAGCAGGAGACAGGAACAGGTTAACCACCTAGCAGGAGACAGGAACAGATTAACCACCTAGCAGGAGACAGGAACAGGTTAACCACCTAGCAGGAGACAGGAACAGGTTAACCACCTAGCAGGGGACAGGAACAGGTTAACCACCTAGCAGGAGACAGGAACAGGTTAACCACCTAGCAGGGGACAGAGCAGGTTAACCACCTAGCGGGAGACAGGAACAGGTTAACCACCTAGCAGGAGACAGGAACAGGTTAACCACCTAGCAGGAGACAGGAACAGGTTAACCACCTAGCAGGAGACAGGAACAGGTTAACCACCTAGCAGGAGACAGGAACAGGTTAACCACCTAGCGGGGGACAGGAACAGGTTAACCACCTAGCAGGGGACAGGAACAGGTTAACCACCTAGCAGGGGACAGGAACAGGTTAACCACCTAGCAGGAGACAGAACAGGTTAACCACCTAGCAGGAGACAGAGCAGGTTAACCACCTAGCAGGAGACAGGAACTAGTTAACCACCTAGCAGGGGACAGGAACAGACTAACAACCTAGCAGGAGACAGGAACAGGTTAACCACCTAGCAGGGGACAGGAACAGATTAACAACCTAGCAGGAGACAGGAACAGATTAACCACCTAGCAGGAGACAGGAACAGGTTAACCACCTAGCAGGAGACAGGAACAGGTTAACCACCTAGCAGGAGACAGGAACAGGTTAACCACCTAGCGGGGGACAGAGCAGGTTAACCACCTAGCAGGAGACAGGAACAGGTTAACCACCTAGCAGGAGACAGGAACAGGTTAACCACCTAGCAGGAGACAGGAACAGGTTAACCACCTAGCGGGAGACAGGTTAACCACCTAGCAGGAGACAGGAACATGTTAACCACCTAGCAGGAGACAGAGCAGGTTAACCACCTAGCAGGAGACAGGAACAGGTTAACCACCTAGCGGGAGACAGGAACAGGTTAACCACCTAGCAGGAGACAGAGCAGGTTAACCACCTAGCAGGAGACAGGAACAGGTTAACCACCTAGCGGGAGACAGGAACAGGTTAACCACCTAGCGGGAGACAGGAACAGGTTAACCACCTAGCGGGAGACAGAGCAGGTTAACCACCTAGCGGGAGACAGGAACAGGTTAACCACCTAGCAGGAGACAGAGCAGGTTAACCACCTAGCAGGAGACAGGAACAGGTTAACCACCTAGCAGGAGACAGGAACAGGTTAACCACCTAGCAGGAGACAGGAACAGGTTAACCACCTAGCAGGAGACAGGAACAGGTTAACCACCTAGCAGGAGACAGGAACAGGAACAGGTTAACCACCTAGCAGGAGACAGGAACAGGTTAACCACCTAGCAGGAGACAGGAACAGGAACAGGTTAACCACCTAGCAGGAGACAGGAACACGAACAGATTAACCACCTAGCAGGAGACAGGAACAGGTTAACCACCTAGCAGGAGACAGGAACAGGTTAACCACCTAGCAGGAGACAGGAACAGGTTAACCACCTAGCAGGAGACAGGAACAGGTTAACCACCTAGCAGGAGACAGGAACAGGTTAACCACCTAGCAGGAGACAGGAACAGGTTAACCACCTAGCAGGAGACAGGAACAGGTTAACCACCTAGCAGGAGACAGGAACAGGTTAACCACCTAGCAGGAGACAGGAACAGGTTAACCACCTAGCGGGAGACAGGAACAGGTTAACCACCTAGCAGGAGACAGGAACAGGTTAACCACCTAGCAGGAGACAGGAACAGGTTAACCACCTAGCAGGAGACAGGAACAGATTAACCACCTAGCAGGGGACAGGAACAGGTTAACCACCTAGCAGGAGACAGGAACAGGTTAACCACCTAGCAGGAGACAGGAACAGGTTAACCACCTAGCAGGAGACAGGAACAGGTTAACCACCTAGCAGGAGACAGGAACAGGTTAACCACCTAGCAGGGGACAGGAACAGGTTAACCACCTAGCAGGAGACAGGAACAGGTTAACCACCTAGCAGGAGACAGGAACAGGTTAACCACCTAGCAGGAGACAGGAACAGTTTAACCACCTAGCAGGAGACAGGAACAGGTTAACCACCTAGCAGGAGACAGGAACAGGTTAACCACCTAGCAGGAGACAGGAACAGGTTAACCACCTAGCAGGAGACAGGAACAGGTTAACCACCTAGCAGGAGACAGGAACAGGTTAACCACCTAGCAGGAGACAGGAACAGGTTAACCACCTAGCAGGAGACAGGAACAGGTTAACCACCTAGCAGGAGACAGGAACAGGTTAACCACCTAGCAGGAGACAGGAACAGGTTAACCACCTAGCGGGAGACAGGAACAGGTTAACCACCTAGCAGGAGACAGGAACAGGTTAACCACCTAGCAGGAGACAGGAACAGGTTAACCACCTAGCAGGAGACAGGAACAGGTTAACCACCTAGCAGGAGACAGGAACAGGTTAACCACCTAGCAGGAGACAGGAACAGGTTAACCACCTAGCAGGAGACAGGAACAGGTTAACCACCTAGCGGGGGACAGAGCAGGTTAACCACCTAGCAGCAGACAGGAACAGGTTAACCACCTAGCAGGAGACAGGAACAGGTTAACCACCTAGCAGGAGACAGGAACAGGTTAACCACCTAGCAGGGGACAGAACAGGTTAACCACCTAGCAGGAGACAGGAACAGGTTAACCACCTAGCAGGAGACAGGAACAGGTTAACCACCTAGCGGGAGACAGGAACAGGTTAACCACCTAGCAGGAGACAGGAACAGGTTAACCACCTAGCAGGAGACAGAACAGGTTAACCACCTAGCAGGAGACAGAACAGGTTAACCACCTAGCAGGAGACAGAGCAGGTTAACCACCTAGCGGGAGACAGGAACAGGTTAACCACCTAGCAGGAGACAGAGCAGGTTAACCACCTAGCAGGGGACAGAACAGGTTAACCACCTAGCAGGAGACAGAACAGGTTAACCACCTAGCAGGAGACAGGAACAGATAACCACATAGCAGGAGACAGGAACAGGTTAACCACCTAGCAGGAGACAGGAACAGATTAACCACCTAGCAGGAGACAGGAACAGGTTAACCACCTAGCAGGAGACAGGAACAGGTTAACCACCTAGCAGGAGACAGGAACAGGTTAACCACCTAGCAGGAGACAGGAACAGGTTAACCACCTAGCAGGAGACAGAGCAGGTTAACCACCTAGCAGGAGACAGGAACAGGTTAACCACCTAGCAGGAGACAGGAACAGGTTAACCACCTAGCAGGAGACAGGAACAGGTTAACCACCTAGCAGGAGACAGGAACAGGTTAACCACCTAGCAGGAGACAGGAACAGGAACAGGTTAACCACCTAGCAGGAGACAGGAACAGGTTAACCACCTAGCAGGAGACAGGAACAGGAACAGGTTAACCACCTAGCAGGAGACAGGAACACGAACAGATTAACCACCTAGCAGGAGACAGGAACAGGTTAACCACCTAGCAGGAGACAGGAACAGGTTAACCACCTAGCAGGAGACAGGAACAGGTTAACCACCTAGCAGGAGACAGGAACAGGTTAACCACCTAGCAGGAGACAGGAACAGGTTAACCACCTAGCAGGAGACAGGAACAGGTTAACCACCTAGCAGGAGACAGGAACAGGTTAACCACCTAGCAGGAGACAGGAACAGGTTAACCACCTAGCAGGAGACAGGAACAGGTTAACCACCTAGCGGGAGACAGGAACAGGTTAACCACCTAGCAGGAGACAGGAACAGGTTAACCACCTAGCAGGAGACAGGAACAGGTTAACCACCTAGCAGGAGACAGGAACAGATTAACCACCTAGCAGGGGACAGGAACAGGTTAACCACCTAGCAGGAGACAGGAACAGGTTAACCACCTAGCAGGAGACAGGAACAGGTTAACCACCTAGCAGGAGACAGGAACAGGTTAACCACCTAGCAGGAGACAGGAACAGGTTAACCACCTAGCAGGGGACAGGAACAGGTTAACCACCTAGCAGGAGACAGGAACAGGTTAACCACCTAGCAGGAGACAGGAACAGGTTAACCACCTAGCAGGAGACAGGAACAGTTTAACCACCTAGCAGGAGACAGGAACAGGTTAACCACCTAGCAGGAGACAGGAACAGGTTAACCACCTAGCAGGAGACAGGAACAGGTTAACCACCTAGCAGGAGACAGGAACAGGTTAACCACCTAGCAGGAGACAGGAACAGGTTAACCACCTAGCAGGAGACAGGAACAGGTTAACCACCTAGCAGGAGACAGGAACAGGTTAACCACCTAGCAGGAGACAGGAACAGGTTAACCACCTAGCAGGAGACAGGAACAGGTTAACCACCTAGCGGGAGACAGGAACAGGTTAACCACCTAGCAGGAGACAGGAACAGGTTAACCACCTAGCAGGAGACAGGAACAGGTTAACCACCTAGCAGGAGACAGGAACAGGTTAACCACCTAGCAGGAGACAGGAACAGGTTAACCACCTAGCAGGAGACAGGAACAGGTTAACCACCTAGCAGGAGACAGGAACAGGTTAACCACCTAGCGGGGGACAGAGCAGGTTAACCACCTAGCAGCAGACAGGAACAGGTTAACCACCTAGCAGGAGACAGGAACAGGTTAACCACCTAGCAGGAGACAGGAACAGGTTAACCACCTAGCAGGGGACAGAACAGGTTAACCACCTAGCAGGAGACAGGAACAGGTTAACCACCTAGCAGGAGACAGGAACAGGTTAACCACCTAGCGGGAGACAGGAACAGGTTAACCACCTAGCAGGAGACAGGAACAGGTTAACCACCTAGCAGGAGACAGAACAGGTTAACCACCTAGCAGGAGACAGAACAGGTTAACCACCTAGCAGGAGACAGAGCAGGTTAACCACCTAGCGGGAGACAGGAACAGGTTAACCACCTAGCAGGAGACAGAGCAGGTTAACCACCTAGCAGGGGACAGAACAGGTTAACCACCTAGCAGGAGACAGAACAGGTTAACCACCTAGCAGGAGACAGGAACAGATAACCACATAGCAGGAGACAGGAACAGGTTAACCACCTAGCAGGAGACAGGAACAGATTAACCACCTAGCAGGAGACAGGAACAGGTTAACCACCTAGCAGGAGACAGGAACAGGTTAACCACCTAGCAGGAGACAGGAACAGGTTAACCACCTAGCAGGAGACAGGAACAGGTTAACCACCTAGCAGGAGACAGGTTAACCACCTAGCAGGAGACAGGTTAACCACCTAGCAGGAGACAGGAACAGGTTAACCACCTAGCAGGAGACAGGAACAGATTAACCACCTAGCAGGAGACAGGAACAGGTTAACCACCTAGCAGGAGACAGATTAACCACTTAGCAGGAGACAGGAACAGGTTAACCACCTAGCAGGAGACAGGAACAGATTAACCACCTAGCAGGAGACAGGAACAGGTTAACCACCTAGCAGGAGACAGGAACAGGTTAACCACCTAGCAGGGGACAGGAACAGGTTAACCACCTAGCAGGAGACAGGAACAGGTTAACCACCTAGCAGGGGACAGAGCAGGTTAACCACCTAGCGGGAGACAGGAACAGGTTAACCACCTAGCAGGAGACAGGAACAGGTTAACCACCTAGCAGGAGACAGGAACAGGTTAACCACCTAGCAGGAGACAGGAACAGGTTAACCACCTAGCAGGAGACAGGAACAGGTTAACCACCTAGCAGGGGACAGAGCAGGTTAACCACCTAGCGGGAGACAGGAACAGGTTAACCACCTAGCAGGAGACAGGAACAGGTTAACCACCTAGCAGGAGACAGGAACAGGTTAACCACCTAGCAGGAGACAGGAACAGGTTAACCACCTAGCAGGAGACAGGAACAGGTTAACCACCTAGCAGGAGACAGGAACAGGTTAACCACCTAGCAGGGGACAGGAACAGGTTAACCACCTAGCAGGAGACAGAACAGGTTAACCACCTAGCAGGAGACAGAACAGGTTAACCACCTAGCAGGAGACAGAACAGGTTAACCACCTAGCAGGAGACAGGAACAGGTTAACCACCTAGCAGGGGACAGGAACAGGTTAACCACCTAGCAGGAGACAGAACAGGTTAACCACCTAGCAGGAGACAGAACAGGTTAACCACCTAGCAGGAGACAGAACAGGTTAACCACCTAGCAGGAGACAGGAACAGGTTAACCACCTAGCAGGGGACAGGAACAGGTTAACCACCTAGCAGGAGACAGAACAGGTTAACCACCTAGCAGGAGACAGAGCAGGTTAACCACCTAGCAGGGGACAGGAACAGTTTAACCACCTAGCAGGAGACAGGAACAGGTTAACCACCTAGCAGGAGACAGAACAGGTTAACCACCTAGCAGGAGACAGAGCAGGTTAACCACCTAGCAGGGGACAGGAACAGGTTAACCACCTAGCAGGAGACAGGAACTAGTTAACCACCTAGCAGGAGACAGGAACTAGTTAACCACCTAGCAGGGGACAGGAACAGACTAACAACCTAGCAGGAGACAGGAACAGGAACAGTTTAACCACCTAGCAGCAGACAGGAACAGGTTAACCACCTAGCAGGAGACAGGAACAGGTTAACCACCTAGCAGGAGACAGGAACAGGTTAACCACCTAGCAGGAGACAGGAACAGGTTAACCACCTAGCAGGAGACAGGAACAGGAACAGGTTAACCACCTAGCAGGAGACAGGAACAGGTTAACCACCTAGCAGGAGACAGGAACAGGTTAACCACCTAGCAGGAGACAGGAACAGGTTAACCACCTAGCAGGAGACAGGAACAGGTTAACCACCTAGCAGGAGACAGGAACAGGAACAGGTTAACCACCTAGCAGGAGACAGGAACAGTTTAACCACCTAGCAGGAGACAGAAACAGGTTAACCACCTAGCAGGAGACAGGAACAGGAACAGGTTAACCACCTAGCAGGAGACAGGAACACGAACAGATTAACCACCTATCAGGAGACAGAACAGGTTAACCACCTAGCAGGAGACAGGAACATGTTAACCACCTAGCAGGAGACAGGAACAGGTTAACCACCTAGCAGGAGACAGGAACAAGTTAACCACCTAGCAGGGGACAGAACAGGTTAACCACCTAGCAGGAGACAGGAACAGGTTAACCACCTAGCAGGAGACAGGAACAGGTTAACCACCTAGCAGGAGACAGGAACAAGTTAACCACCTAGCAGGAGACAGGAACAGGTTAACCACCTAGCAGGAGACAGGAACAGGTTAACCACCTAGCAGGGGACAGAGCAGGTTAACCACCTAGCAGGAGACAGGAACAGGTTAACCACCTAGCAGGAGACAGGAACAGGATAACCACCTAGCAGGGGACAGGAACAGGTTAACCACCTAGCAGGAGACAGGAACAGCTTAACCACCTAGCAGGAGACAGGAACAGGTTAACCACCTAGCAGGAGACAGGAACAGGTTAACCACCTAGCAGGAGACAGGAACAGGAACAGGAACAGGTTAACCACCTAGCAAGAGACAGGAACAGGAACAGGTTAACCACCTAGCAGGACACAGGAACAGGATAACCACCTAGCAGGAGACAGGTTAACCACCTAGCAGGAGACAGGAACAGGTTAACCACCTAGCAGGAGACAGGAACAGGTTAACCACCTAGCAGGAGACAGGAACAGGTTAACCACCTAGCAGGAGACAGGAACAGGTTAACCACCTAGCAGGAGACAGGAACAGGTTAACCACCTAGCAGGAGACAGGAACAGGTTAACCACCTAGCAGGAGACAGGAACAGGTTAACCACCTAGCAGGAGACAGGAACAGGTTAACCACCTAGCAGGAGACAGGAACAGCTTAACCACCTAGCAGGAGACAGGAACAGGTTAACCACCTAGCAGGAGACAGGAACAGGTTAACCACCTAGCAGGAGACAGGAACAGGTTAACCACCTAGCAGGAGACAGGAACAGGTTCACCACCTAGCAGGAGACAGGTTAACCACCTAGCAGGAGACAGGAACAGCTTAACCACCTAGCAGGAGACAGGAACAGGTTAACCACCTAGCAGGGGACAGGAACAGGTTAACCACCTAGCAGGAGACAGGAACAGGTTAACCACCTAGCAGGAGACAGGAACAGGTTAACCACCTAGCAGGAGACAGGAACAGGTTAACCACCTAGCAGGAGACAGGAACAGGTTAACCACCTAGCAGGAGACAGGAACAGCTTAACCACCTAGCAGGAGACAGGAACAGGTTAACCACCTAGCAGGGGGACAGGAACAATACTTTAGAAATGTTGTAAGTTTTCAAAAACACTCGTTGACTCAAACCTCACTCCAGGGATTGTTTAAAGGTGCTATGCATAAATGGTCTACAGAACTTAAAAAACAAACACATTTCAATTACCTATAGAATGCCTTCAGAAAGTATTCACACCCCTTGACTGATACAGAGCCT
Source organism: Salvelinus fontinalis (assembly GCF_029448725.1). Lineage (NCBI taxonomy): Eukaryota > Metazoa > Chordata > Actinopteri > Salmoniformes > Salmonidae > Salvelinus > Salvelinus fontinalis. Next base: position 65,618,873 of record NC_074667.1, read on the forward strand.
TCAGAAAGTATTCACACCCCTTGACTGATACAGAGCCTTCAGAAAGTATTCACACCCCTTGACTGATACAGAGCCTTCAGAAAGTATTCACACCCCTTGACTGATACAGAGCCTTCAGAAAGTATTCACACCCCTTGACTGATACAGAGCCTTCAGAAAGTATTCACACCCCTTGACTGATACAGAGCCTTCAGAAAGTATTCACACCTCTTGACTGATTCCACATTTTATTTGTGTTACAGCCTGAATTAAATCATTTTTTTTTTCACTGCTGAACTTACAGGGTTGAATACCTATCGACTCAAGACATCAGTTTTTATTTATGTATATATTTTTTCCAAATCAATTCCATTTTCACATTTTGGGGTGTGAATACTTGCTGAAATTAAATGTTATTTGTCACATGCACCGAATGCAACAGGTGTAGTAGACCTTACAGTGAAATGCTGAATACAACAGGTGTAGTAGACCTCACAGTGAAATGCTGAATACAACAGGTGTAGTAGACTTCACAGTGAAATGCTGAATACAACAGGTGTAGTAGACCTTACAGTGAAATGCTGAATACAACAGGTGTAGTAGACCTTACAGTGAAATGCTGAATACAACAGGTGTAGTAGACCTTACAGTGAAATGCTGAATACAACAGGTGTAGTAGACCTCACAGTGAAATGCTGAATACAACAGGTGTAGTAGACCTTACAGTGAAATGCTGAATACAACAGGTGTAGTAGACCTCACAGTGAAATGCTGAATACAACAGGTGTAGTAGACCTTACAGTGAAATGCTGAATACAACAGGTGTAATGAGACTATATACAGGGGGTACCGAGGCAATGTGCGGGGGTACAGGTTAGTAACGAGGCTATATACAGGGGGTACCGAGGCAATGTGCGGGGGTACAGGTTAGTAATGAGACTATATACAGGGGGTACCGAGGCAATGTGCGGGGGTACAGGTTAGTAATGAGACTATATACAGGGGGTACCGAGGCAATGTGCGGGGGTACAGGTTAGTAATGAGACTATATACAGGGGGTACCGAGGCAATGTGCGGGGGTACAGGTTAGTAATGAGACTATATACAGGGGGTACCGAGGCAATGTGCGGGGGTACAGGTTAGTAATGAGACTATATACAGGGGGTACCGAGGCAATGTGCGGGGGTACAGGTTAGTAATGAGACTATATACAGGGGGTACCGAGGCAATGTGCGGGGGTACAGGTTAGTAATGAGACTATATACAGGGGGTACCGAGGCAATGTGCGGGGGTACAGGTTAGTAATGAGACTATATACAGGGGGTACCGAGGCAATGTGCGGGGGTACAGGTTAGTAATGAGACTATATACAGGGGGTACCGAGGCAATGTGCGGGGGTACAGGTTAGTAATGAGACTATATACAGGGGGTACCGAGGAAATGTGCGGGGGTACAGGTTAGTAATGAGACTATATACAGGGGGTACCGAGGCAATGTGCGGGGGTACAGGTTAGTAATGAGACTATATACAGGGGGTACCGAGGCAATGTGCGGGGGTACAGGTTAGTAATGAGACTATATACAGGGGGTACCGAGGAAATGTGCGGGGGTACAGGTTAATGTTAAGGTAATATGTACATGTTGTTAGGGGTAAAGTGACTCTGCAAAGACAAACAGCAAGTAGCAGCAGCTGGGGAAGGGGTCAATGCAAATGCAAAAGTCCGGGTAGCCAGGATGATCTCGACGGTGCAGCTGTAGAAGTTTGAGGATCTGGGGACCCATGACAAATATTTTCAGTCTCCTGGGGGAGAAATAGGCATTGTCATGCCCTCTTCACAACTGTCTTGGTGTGTCTGGACCATGATAGTTTGTTAGTGATGTGGACACCAAGGAACTTGGCAGATGTGTTGCTACCTACCCTACCACCTGGGGGCAGCCTGCCTTTTACTGAGGAGTGGCTTCCGTCTGGTCACTCTACCATAAAGGCCTGATTGGTGGAGTGCCGCAGAGATGGTTGTCCTTCTGGAAGGTTCTCCCATCTCACCAGAAGAACTCTGGAGCTCGGTCAGTGACCATTGGCCCTTTTCCCCTAATTGCTCAATTTGGCCGTGTGGAAAGCTCAAAGAAGAGTCTTGGTGGTTCCAAACTTCTTCCATTTAATGATGGAGGCCACTGTGTTCTTGAGGACCTTCAACGCTGCAGAAATGTTTTGGTACACTTCCCTCGGCACAATCCTGTCTCTGAACTCTATGGATAATTCCTTCGACCTCATGGCTTGGTTTTCGCTCTGACCTGCACTGTCAACTGTGGGACCTTATATAGACAGGTGTGTGCCTTTCCAAATCATGTCCAATCAATTAAATTTACCACAAGTAGATTCCAATCAAGTTGTATAAACATCTCAAGGATGATCAATGGAAACAGGATGCACCTGAGCTCAATATCGAGTCTCATGGCATCTTAATACTTATGTAAATAAGGTATGTTTTTTACATTTTTAATACAGTTGCAAAAAATTCCAAAAACCTGTTTTTGCTCTGTCATTATGGTGTATTGTGTGTAGATTGAGGATTATTATTATATATTTTTTAATCCATTTTAGAATAAGGCTGTAACATAACAAAATATGGAAAAAGAAGGGGTCTGAATACGTTCCGAATGCACGGTCACTGTGGGGACGACGTCGTCGATGCACTTATAGATGACGCCGGTGACTGATGTGCTGTACTCCTCAATGCCATCGGATGAATCCCGGAACATATTCCAGTCTGTGCTACATAACAGTCCTGTAGCGTAGCATCCGCGTCATCTGACCACTTCCGTATTGAGTGAGTCACTGGTACTTCCTGCATTGGTTTATGCTTGTAAGCAGGAATCAGGAGGATAGAATTATGGTCAGACTTGTCAAATGGAGGGCGAGGGAGAGCTTTGAATGTGTCTCTGTGTGTGGGGTAAATGTGGTCAAGAGTTTTTTTTTCCTCTGGTTGACATGCTGGTAGAAATTAGGTAAAATCGATTTAAGCTTTCTTGCATGTATAACTGATTTGAGTTCCCCTGCATTAAAGTCCCCGGCCACTAGGAGGGCCACTTCTGGATGAGCGTTTTCCTGTTTGCTTATGGCGGAATACAGCTCATTGAGTGCGGTCTTAGTACCAGCATCGGTTTGTGGTGGTAAATAGACAGCTATGAAAAATATAGATAAACTCTTGGTAAATAGTGTGGTCTACAGTTTATCATGAAGTACTCTACCTCTGGCGAGCAACACCTTGAGACTTCATCAATATCGCACACCAGCTGTTATTGACAAATAGACAGACCACTTCCGCTCGTCTTACCGGAGGTAGCTGTTCTGTCTTGACGGAAAACCCAGTCAACTGTATATTATCCATGTGGTCGTTCAATGACGACGACGACTCGGTGAAACATTAACTGTAATGTACCGTTGGTAGTATGGTCTCGAACGCTCATCCAGTTTATTCTCCAGCGATTCCACATTGGCCAACAGGTCGGATGGTAGAGGCGGGTTACCCACTCTCGGATGAATTCTCGACTCGTCTTCATGTGGATTTGGGCCTGGTCTGGGAGCAGCAGTATATCCTTTGCGAGCGACTGGTTAAAGAAAAATTATTAGTCCAGTTCGAGGTATCGCTGCTCTGAAGCTTTTTGGTCATAAGAGACATACAGTTGAAGTCGGAAGTTTACATACACCTTAGCCAAATACATTTACACGCAGTTTTTCACAATTCCTGACATTTAATCCTGGTAAATATTCCCTGTCTTAGGTCAGTTAGGATCACCACTTTATTTTAAGAATGTAAAATGTCAGAATAATAGTATAGAACGATTTATTTCAGCTTTTATTTCTTTCATCACATTCCCAGTGTGTCAGAAGTCGACATACACAAGTCGTATTTGGTAGCATTGCCTTTAAATTGTTTAACGTGGGTCAAATGTTTCAGGTAGCCTTCCACAAGCTTCCCACAATAAGTTGGGTGAATTCTGGCCCATTCCTCCTGACAGAGCTGGTGTAACTGAGTCAGGTTTGTAGGCCTCCTTGCTCGCATACGCTTTTTCAGTTCTGCCCACAAATTATCTATGGGATTGAGGTCAGGGCTTTGTGATGGCCACTCCAATACCTTGACTTTGTTGTCCTTAAGCCATTTTGCCATAACTTTGGAAGTATGCTTTGGGTCATCATTGACCCATTTGCGACCAAGCTTTAACTTCCTGACTGATGTCTTGAGATGTTGCTTCAATAGATCCACATAATTTCCCTGCCTCATGATACCATCTATTTTGAAGTGCACCAGTCCTTCCTGCAGCAAAGCACCCCCACAACATGATGCTGCCACCCCGTGCTTCATGGTTGGGATGGTGTTCTTCAGCTTGCAAGCCTCCCCCTTTTTCCTTCAAACATAACGATGGTCATTATGGCCAAACAGTTCTATTTTTGTTTCATCAGACCAGAGGACATTTCTCCAAAAAGTACGATCTTTGTCCCCATGTGCAGTTGCAAACCGTAGTCTGGCTTTTTTATGGTGGTTTTGGAGCAGTGGCTTCTTCCTTGCTGAGCGTTCTTTCAGGTTGTCGATATAGGACTCGTTTTACTGTGGATATAAATACTTTTGTACCTGTTTCCTCCAGCATCTTCACAGGGTCCTTTGCTGTTGTTCTGGGATTGATTTGCACTTTTTGCCCCAAAGTACGTTCATCTTTAGGAGGCAGAACGCGTCTCCTTCCTGAGCAGTATGACGGCTGCGTGGTCCCATGGTGTTTATACTTGTGTACTATTGTTTAAAGGTAGGCCTTGAAATACATCCACAGGTACACCTCCAATTGACTCAAATTATGTCAATTAACCTATCAGAAGCTTCTAAAGCCATGACATAATTTTCTGGAATTTTCCAAGCTGTTTATAGGCACAGTCAACTTAGTGTATGTAAACTTCTGACCCACTGGAATTGTGATACAGTGAATTATAAATGAAATAATCTGTCTGTAAACAATTGTTGGAAAAATTACTTGTGTCATGCACAAAGTAGATGTCCTAACTGACTTGCCAAAACTATAGTTTGTTAAACAAGAAATTTGTGGAGAGGTTGAAAAGCGAGTTTTAATGACTCCAACCTACGTGTATGTAAACTTCCGACTTCAACTGAATGTACAAATAAGTTTAACAATGCAAAAAAATAAAAAATGTAGAAATAAAAAGAGATCAATTTGTTAGTAGCCCATAAAAACGTCAGCCACCCCCCTCTGGCGCCATTCTCCTCTAACTGCTACTAATGATCGTAAGTTCAGTTTATATAAAAACATTTACAAATCAAATGTTTGACCCCATAAATAGGACACTCACCTCACATTCAACCCCCTCCTTAGCCAGGACACTCACCTCACATTCAACCCCCTCCTTAGCCAGGACACTCACCTCACATTCAACCCCCTCCTTAGCCAGGACACTCACCTCACATTCAACCCCCTCCTTCGCCAGGACGGCCGCTGCATCCAAACAGAAACCCACACAACGGGAATGTGACACTAGAGTGATATGGGTTCCTGGAGAAGACAGGCAGAAATGGTTGGGTCATGTACAACGTTTTGTAACAAGAGCCTACGAGTGAAATTACGCACCCTTAGGAGTTTTCTGTTTTCCACCACCCACAACTAAGTGGCACATTCCAGGCCTAGATTTCCAGTTCTGTTACTGACCCCTTCAAGCTTCCCTTCACAAGAACAAATAAACTGCCTTGTTTTTCTCCTTTTACCTGAGTGGCCCGGAGGAGGGGGGGGGGGGGTCTGGAGACAGAAAAAAACAGACGCCATCTGCCAATCAGCAGACCGCCTTGTGATTTGCATGTTTTACTGGGAATGACCAGCCAGGCTTTCAAGTAGCAAAGGAAGAGCAGTAGCCAGGGTAGTGTATTGCAGGGGAAGAGCAGTAGCCAGGGTAGTGTAGTGCAGGGGAAGAGCAGTAGCCAGGGTAGCGTATTGCAGGGGAAGAGCAGTAGCCAGGGTAGTGTATTGCAGGGGAAGAGCAGTAGCCAGGGTAGTGTAGTGCAGGGGAAGAGCAGTAGCCAGGGTAGTGTATTGCAGGGAAAGAGCAGTAGCCAGGGTAGTGTATTGCAGGGGAAGAGCAGTAGCCACGGTAGTGTATTGCAGGGGAAGAGCAGTAGTCAGGGTAGCAGTAGCCAGGGTAGTGTATTGCAGGGGAAGAGCAGTAGCCAGGGTAGTGTATTGCAGGGGAAGAGCAGTAGTCAGGGTAGCAGTAGCCAGGGTAGCGTATTGCAGGGGAAGAGCAGTAGTCAGGGTAGCAGTAGCCAGGGTAGTGTATTGCAGGGGAAGAGCAGTAGTCAGGGTAGCAGTAGCCAGGGTAGCGTATTGCAGGGGAAGAGCAGTAGTCAGGGTAGCAGTAGCCAGGGTAGTGTATTGCAGGGGAAGAGCAGTAGCCAGGGTAGCGTATTGCTGGGGAAGAGCAGTAGCCAGGGTAGCGTATTGCTGGGGAAGAGCAGTAGCCAGGGTAGCATATTGCTGGGAAAGAGCAGTAGCCAGGGTAGCGTATTGCTGGGGAAGAGCAGTAGCCAGGGTAGTGTATTGCAGGGGAAGAGCAGTAGCCAGGGTAGTGTAGTGCAGGGGAAGAGCAGTAGCCAGGGTAGTGTATTGCAGGGAAAGAGCAGTAGCCAGGGTAGTGTATTGCAGGGGAAGAGCAGTAGCCACGGTAGCGTATTGCAGGGGAAGAGCAGTAGCCACGGTAGCGTATTGCAGGGGAAGAGCAGTAGTCAGGGTAGCAGTAGCCAGGGTAGTGTATTGCAGGGGAAGAGCAGTAGCCAGGGTAGCGTATTGCTGGGGAAGAGCAGTAGCCAGGGTAGCGTATTGCTGGGGAAGAGCAGTAGCCAGGGTAGCATATTGCTGGGGAAGAGCAGTAGCCAGGGTAGCGTATTGCTGGGGAAGAGCAGTAGCCAGGGTAGCGTATTGCAGGGGAAGAGCAGTAGCCAGGGTAGCGTATTGCAGGGGAAGAGCAGTAGCCAGGGTAGTGTATTGCAGGGGAAGAGCAGTAGCCAGGGTAGTGTATTGCAGGGGAAGGGCAGTAGCCAGGGTAGTGTATTGCAGGGGAAGAGCAGTAAACAGGGTAGCGTATGGCTGGGGAGGAGCAGTAGCCACGGTAGCGTATTGCAGGAGAAGAGCAGTAGCCAGGGTAGCAGTAGCCAGGGTAGTGTAGTGCAGGGGAAGAGCAGTAGCCAGGGTAGTGTATTGCTGGGGAAGAGCAGTAGCCAGGGTAGCATATTGCTGGGGAAGAGCAGTAGCCAGGGTAGCGTATTGCTGGGGAAGAGCAGTAGCCAGGGTAGCGTATTGCAGGGGAAGAGCAGTAGCCAGGGTAGCGTATTGCAGGGGAAGAGCAGTAGCCAGGGTAGTGTATTGCAGGGGAAGAGCAGTAGCCAGGGTAGTGTATTGCAGGGGAAGGGCAGTAGCCAGGGTAGTGTATTGCAGGGGAAGAGCAGTAAACAGGGTAGCGTATGGCTGGGGAGGAGCAGTAGCCACGGTAGCGTATTGCAGGGGAAGAGCAGTAGCCAGGGTAGCAGTAGCCAGGGTAGTGTAGTGCAGGGGAAGAGCAGTAGCCAGGGTAGTGTATTGCTGGGGAAGAGCAGTAGCCAGGGTAGTGTATTGCTGGGGAAGAGCAGTAGCCAGGGTAGCGTATTGCAGGGGAAGAGCAGTAGCCAGGGTAGCATATTGCAGGGGAAGAGCAGTAGCCAGGGTAGCGTATTGCTGGGGAAGAGCAGTAGCCAGGGTAGTGTATTGCTGGGGAAGAGCAGTAGCCAGGGTAGTGTATTGCTGGGGAAGAGCAGTAGCCAGGGTAGTGTATTGCTGGGGAAGAGCAGTAGCCAGGGTAGTGTATTGCAGGGGAAGAGCAGTAGCCAGGGTAGTGTATTGCAGGGGAAGAGCAGTAGCCAGGGTAGTGAATTGCAGGGGAAGAGCAGTAGCCAGGGTAGCAGTAGCCAGGGTAGCAGTAGCCAGGGTAGCGTATTGCAGGGGAAGAGCAGTAGCCAGGGTAGTGAATTGCAGGGGAAGAGCAGTAGCCAGGGTAGTGTATTACTGGGGAAGAGCAGTAGCCCGGGTAGTGTACTGCAGGGGAAGAGCAGTAGCCAGGGTAGTGTATTGCTGGGGAAGAGCAGTAGCCAGGGTAGCATATTGCAGGGGAAGAGCAGTAGCCAGGGTAGTGAATTGCAGGGGAAGAGCAGTAGCCAGGGTAGTGTATTACTGGGGAAGAGCAGTAGCCCGGGTAGTGTACTGCAGGGGAAGAGCAGTAGCCAGGGTAGTGTATTGCTGGGGAAGAGCAGTAGCCAGGGTAGCGTATTGCAGGGGAAGCGAACTAGGACCTTTTTTCCTCTATGTAAAATAAGAAATGGCGCCAACACACCCCAGTGACCCTTATGAACAATATAACTGGAGGACATGTTGGTATAACATCACGCATATTTTGACCATTTTCTCCTGGTTGTTCCATGTCATTAATAAAAGGGGTAGAATAAGGATTTACTGTGACATAGAAGGTATGTTTGGCACCTGCAGGCTATGCATTTCATCCTAGAGACAAACTGTTTTCTGTACAGTAGAATCATTCTGTGAACACTTATGAGGAAATCACATATTTATCTCATATGAACATAAATGTGTGGCGTTCTCCGAATCAAGAGTCCGCCCTCTGTGAGTATCACTATAAAATTACAGGACTCGCTAACAGACGTGGTGATCAAGTTTCTTTGAGATGCGGCCACACCAAGTTGAACTGAATAATTCCCATCTCCTTGGAAAACAAACACCTACCGACGACACCCTATCCGACTCAGACAGAATCAATCAATCCCAGAGAACCTGCGGAGAGCACTGTTGTTCATTCAAGACCAACGGACTGAGTTCACAATACATCCCGGGTGGGATCAGAGAAACGGAGGGGGGGAAAAACTAGTAGACATGACTTTCCTGGACTGAGGCCAGAGCGAAGCCGGTCTCGCTCCTTTGGCTGTGAGATATTTTTTGGCCTCAAGCACGACTGTCAAGAGAAGAGGACAACAGACCTTTACGTCATCCTATCCTAGCGGGAACCAACCGGGCAGGCAACGTCAGCATACAAGTAAATGACCCATAGCATTCTTAAATTCCTCTGAAAGTGGCATTGTGTGTGTCTGTAAAGTAGTGGAAGTCATTGAGTAATAGTGGGATGGCAGGTATAATTTACAAGCCCCATGATCAATACTGTCCCAGCATTGTCCACAACGGATGCTGACTGACAGCCTAGCCCCATTGTCCCAGCATTGTCCACAACGGATGCTAACTGACAGCCTAGCCCCATTGTCCAGAACGGATGCTAACTGACAGCCTAGCCCCATTGTCCCAGCATTGTCCACAACGGATGCTAACTGACAGCCTAGCCCCATTGTCCAGAACGGATGCTAACTGACAGCCTAGCCCCATTGTCCATTCCTGTTTGGTGAAGCTATAATTCACAGTCTATAATTCACAGTTGTGACAGTTGTCAATGTAGCCCTCTCACACTTTCTCTTTCAATGAATATGAATCACATAATTCTCAAAGTCCTGTGAAAGTGTTATTGTATTTGAGTCGAGCACGGAAACCAATCATATTCAACTTTGGAGATTCACCTCAAACTGCATTGTATCCCATTGTACATACAGTCTTTATATTGTATCTGTTACCTAATATTTACAACTTATTCTAGTAAATAAAACCTTGAATTAATTATTTGTGACATTAACTTAATTTGTGAGTGATTGGGTTATTGAGGTTTCCAGTGGTAAAACAAAATAATCCTATAACTGAAATTTAAGTCTCAGATGAACTGTCCGGGGCCAAGTTAACCTTATTTGTATACCGGCCACTCATGGTCACTCAGTTGGCTGTTTCCTGTGTCTGTACCATACGGGACTGTTTCGGGTTGTTTGTACTTTTGTTAATTTCGTTCAGTGTTCGTTTTGATTTATTAAAAAGTATCATTATGGACACTTACCACGCTGCGTATTGGTCCTCCGATCCTTCCTACTACTCCTCGTCAGACGAAGAGGACAAAACCCGTTACAATCCATACATCTCCGTTTTGGATAGATAATTCTTCGTGTTGTTGTTTGTTTAGTGTTTTCCAATTTTCCCAGAAGTGGTTAGAGTCTATGGATTCTTCAATTACATTGAGCTGATTTCTGACGTGCTGTTCCTTCTTTTTCCGTAGTGTATTTCTGTATTGTTTTAGTGATTCACCGTAGTGAAGGTGTAGACTCAGGTTTTCTGTATTGTTTTAGTGATTCACCGTAGTGAAGGTGTAGACTCAGGTTTTCTGTATTGTTTTAGTGATTCACCATAGTGAAGGTGTAGACTCAGGTTTTCTGTATTGTTTTAGTGATTCACCATAGTGAAGGTGTAGACTCAGGTTTTCTGTATTGTTTTAGTGATTCACCGTAGTGAAGGTGTAGACTCAGGTTTTCTGTATTGTTTTAGTGATTCACCGTAGTGAAGGTGTAGACTCAGGTTTTCTGTATTGTTTTAGTGATTCACCATAGTGAAGGTGTAGACTCAGGTTTTCTGTATTGTTTTAGTGATTCACCATAGTGAAGGTGTAGACTCAGGTTTTCTGTATTGTTTTAGTGATTCACCATAGTGAAGGCGTAGACTCAGGTTTTCTGTATTGTTTTAGTGATTCACCATAGTGAAGGCGTAGGCTCAGGTTTTCTGGGTCTCTATGTTTTGGGTTGGACAGGTTTCTCCATTTCTTTCTTAGGTTTTTGCATTCTTCATCAAAACATTTGTCATTGTTGTTAATTTTCTTTGGTTTTCTATTTGAATTGCCAAGTTTATACCTTCACTATTACAGTGGAACGTTTTGTCCAGGAAGTTGTCTAAAAGGGATTGAATTTGTTGTTGCCTAATTGTTTTTTGGTTGGTTTCCACACTACTTTCCTTCCATCTATAGCATTTCTTAATATTATTCAGTTCCTTTGGTTTTAATGCCTCATGATTGAGTATTGCTCTGTTCAAGTAGACTGTGATTTTGCTGTGGTCTGATAGGGGTGTCAGTGGGCTGACTGTGAACGCTCTGAGAGACTCTGGGTTGAGGTCAGTGATAAAGTAGTCTACAGTGCTACTGCCAAGAGATGAGCTATAGGTGTACCTACCATAGGAGTCCCTTTGAAGCCTACCGTTGACTATGTACATACCCAGCGTGCGACAGAGCTGCAGGAGTTGTGACCTGTTTTTGTTGGTTATGTTGTCGTAGTTGTGTCTAGGGGGGCATATGGGGGGGGGGAATACTGTCACCTGCAGGTAGGTGTTTGTCCCCCTGTGTGCTGAGGGTGTCAGGTTCTTGTCCAGTTCTGGCATTTAGGTCGCCACAGACTATCACATGTCCCTGGGCTTGGAAATGATTGATTTCCCCCTCCAGGATGGAGATGCTGTTTTCATTCAAGTATGGGGGTTCTAGTGGGGGGGAATCTAGTGTGTGTGTGTGGGGGGGGATTCTAGTGGGGGGGGGGTTCTAGTGGGGGGGATTCTGGTGTGTGTGTGGGGGGGGGGGGATTCTAGTGGGGGGGGGGTTCTAGTGGGGGGGAATCTAGTGTGTGTGTGGGGGGGGGGGATTCTAGTGAGGGGGGGAGGGGGGGATTCTAGTGGGGGGGGTTCTAGTGGGGGGGGGATTCTAGTGGGGGGGGGGATTCTAGTGGGGGGGGGGGTTCTAGTGGGGGGGATTCTGGTGGGGGGGGTTCTAGTGGGGGGGATTCTAGTGGGGGGGGATTCTGGTGGCTGGTGGACATTAGGTGACATGGCAGGCTGGTGGACATTAGGCGACATGGAGGCTGGTGGACATTAGGTGACATGGCAGGCTGGTGGACATTAGGTGACATGGAGGCTGGTGGACATTAGGTGACATGGAGGCTGGTGGACATTAGGTTACATGGAGGCTGGTGGACATTAGGTGACATGGCAGGCTGCTGGACATTAAGTACTTTACAAGCTGAATCAGTCACCTTAGCCCATGCATGCTACATCCATCAGTTTGGGACATCTGAGACTTCAGCCGGTCACTCAGGGAAAAAACAAAGGAGCCATTGAGGTGTTTGAGGGAAGGCGATTCTCCTGATCCTGTAACCTGGCAGGGAAAAGCTGAGGACCCTAGTTCTAGCCTATTACTGCGTGGTTATAGCCCTTTAACTCGGGCGAATCATCCCCAGGATGAATCAGTGACATACTTTGTGCCCCAGACAGAATGTCAGGACGTTGATACACGGCCTATGACTAGGGCCCAGAGTTATTCCTCCCACTCTGTTCATTCATGAGTCCTCGGTAGTCTAGCAGGTAGCCTAGCAGTTAAGAGCATTGGGCCAATAATCAAAAGGTGGCTGGTTCGGTTCCCCAAGCCAACTATGTAAAAAAAAAATATCTGTTGATGTGCCCTTGAGCAAGGCACTTAACCTTATCTGCTCCTGCTAAGTGATGAAAATGTGAGTATGAACCTGTACCGTGCCAGTCGTAGGAATTTATACCAGGCAACTGATGAAGAGGTGACCAGACCATGCTAGCTTGTTAATTATAAACCACAACATTTAAGATGTGGGTTTCCATGTTGCTAGGAGACCAGTTGAACCTGTGACCAACTCATGTCGAGCGTGGCAGCCTGCTTTCTCCTCATGTTGAGCGTGGCAGCCTGCTTTCTCCTCATGTAGAGCGTGTCAGCCTGCTTTCTCCTCATGTAGAGCGTGGCAGCCTGCTTTCTCCTCATGTAGAGCGTGGCAGCCTGCTTTCTCCTCATGTAGAGCGTGGCAGCCTGCTTTCTCCTCATGTAGAGCGTGGCAGCCTGCTTTCTCCTCATGTAGAGCGTGGCAGCCTGCTTTCTCTTCATGTAGAGCGTGGCAGCCTGCTTTCTCCTCATGTCGAGCGTGGCAGCCTGCTTTCTCCTCATGTAGAGCGTGGCAGCCTGCTTTCTCCTCATGTAGAGCGTGGCAGCCTGCTTTCTCTTCATGTAGAGCGTGGCAGCCTGCTTTCTCTTCATGTCGAGCGTGGCTGCCTGCTTTCTCATGTAGAGCGTGGCAGCCTGCTTTCTCCTCATGTAGAGCGTGGCAGCCTGCTTTCTCCTCATGTAGAGCGTGGCAGCCTGCTTTCTCCTCATGTAGAGTGTGGCAGCCTGCTTTCTCCTCATGTAGAGCGTGGCAGCCTGCTTTCTCCTCATGTAGAGCGTGGCAGCCTGCTTTCTCTTCATGTAGAGCGTGGCAGCCTGCTTTCTCCTCATGTCGAGCGTGGCAGCCTGCTTTCTCCTCATGTAGAGCGTGGCAGCCTGCTTTCTCCTCATGTAGAGCGTGGCAGCCTGCTTTCTCTTCATGTCGAGCGTGGCAGCCTGCTTTCTCATGTAGAGCGTGGCAGCCTGCTTTCTCCTCATGTAGAGCGTGGCAGCCTGCTTTCTCCTCATGTAGAGCGTGGCAGCCTGCTTTCTCTTCATGTAGAGCGTGGCAGCCTGCTTTCTCCTCATGTAGAGCGTGGCAGTCTGCTTTCTCGTCATGTAGAGCGTGGCAGTCTGCTTTCTCGTCATGTAGAGCGTGGCAGCCTGCTTTCTCTTCATGTCGAGCGTGGCAGCCTGCTTTCTCATGTAGAGCGTGGCAGCCTGCTTTCTCCTCATGTAGAGCGTGGCAGCCTGCTTTCTCCTCATGTAGAGCGTGGCAGCCTGCTTTCTCCTCATGTAGAGCGTGGCAGCCTGCTTTCTCTTCATGTAGAGCGTGGCAGCCTGCTTTCTCCTCATGTAGAGCGTGGCAGCCTGCTTTCTCCTCATGTAGAGCGTGGCAGCCTGCTTTCTCATGTAGAGCGTGGCATCCTGCTTTCTCATGTCGAGCGTGGCAGCCTGCTTTCTCCTCATGTAGAGCGTGGCAGCCTGCTTTCTCCTCATGTAGAGCGTGGCAGCCTGCTTTCTCCTCATGTAGAGCGTGGCAGCCTGCTTTCTCCTCATGTAGAGCGTGGCAGCCTGCTTTCTCCTCATGTAGAGCGTGGCAGCCTGCTTTCTCATGTAGAGCGTGGCAGCCTGCTTTCTCCTCATGTAGAGCGTGGCAGCCTGCTTTCTCCTCATGTAGAGCGTGGCAGCCTGCTTTCTCATGTAGAGCGTGGCAGCCTGCTTTCTCATATAGAGCGTGGCAGCCTGCTTTCTTCTCATGTAGAGCGTGGCAGCCTGCTTTCTCCTCATGTAGAGCGTGGCAGCCTGCTTTCTCCTCATGTAGAGCGTGGCAGCCTGCTTTCTCCTCATGTAGAGCGTGGCAGCCTGCTTTCTCATGTAGAGCGTGGCAGCCTGCTTTCTCCTCATGTAGAGCGTGGCAGTCTGCTTTCTCCTCATGTAGAGCGTGGCAGCCTGCTTTCTCATGTAGAGCGTGGCAGCCTGCTTTCTCTTCATGTAGAGCGTGGCAGCCTGCTTTCTCATGTAGAGCGTGGCAGCCTGCTTTCTCTTCATGTAGAGCGTGGCAGCCTGCTTTCTCTTCATGTAGAGCGTGGCAGCCTGCTTTCTCTTCATGTAGAGCGTGGCAGCCTGCTTTCTCTTCATGTAGAGCGTGGCAGCCTGCTTTCTCTTCATGTAGAGCGTGGCAGCCTGCTTTCTCTTCATGTAGAGCGTGGCAGCCTGCTTTCTCCTCATGTAGAGCGTGGCAGCCTGCTTTCTCCTCATGTAGAGCGTGGCAGCCTGCTTTCTCATGTAGAGCGTGGCAGCCTGCTTTCTCATGTCGAGCGTGGCAGCCTGCTTTCTCCTCATGTAGAGCGTGGCAGCCTGCTTTCTCCTCATGTAGAGCGTGGCAGCCTGCTTTCTCCTCATGTAGAGCGTGGCAGCCTGCTTTCTCCTCATGTAGAGCGTGGCAGCCTGCTTTCTCCTCATGTAGAGCGTGGCAGCCTGCTTTCTCTTCATGTAGAGCGTGGCAGCCTGCTTTCTCCTCATGTAGAGCGTGGCAGCCTGCTTTCTCCTCATGTAGAGCGTGGCAGCCTGCTTTCTCCTCATGTAGAGCGTGGCAGCCTGCTTTCTCCTCATGTAGAGCGTGGCAGCCTGCTTTCTCCTCATGTAGAGCGTGGCAGCCTGCTTTCTCCTCATGTAGAGCGTGGCAGCCTGCTTTCTCTTCATGTAGAGCGTGGCAGCCTGCTTTCTCCTCATGTCGAGCGTGGCAGCCTGCTTTCTCCTCATGTAGAGCGTGGCAGCCTGCTTTCTCCTCATGTAGAGCGTGGCAGCCTGCTTTCTCCTCATGTAGAGCGTGGCAGCCTGCTTTCTCCTCATGTAGAGCGTGGCAGCCTGCTTTCTCATGTAGAGCGTGGCAGCCTGCTTTCTCCTCATGTCGAGCGTGGCAGCCTGCTTTCTCCTCATGTAGTGTGGCAGCCTGCATTCTCATGTCGAGCGTGGCAGCCTGCTTTCTCCTCATGTAGAGCGTGGCAGCCTGCTTTCTCCTCATGTAGAGCGTGGCAGCCTGCTTTCTCCTCATGTAGAGCGTGGCAGCCTGCTTTCTCCTCATGTAGAGCGTGGCAGCCTGCTTTCTCCTCATGTCGAGCGTGGCAGCCTGCTTTCTCCTCATGTAGAGCGTGGCAGCCTGCTTTCTCCTCATGTAGAGCGTGGCAGCCTGCTTTCTCCTCATGTAGAGCGTGGCAGCCTGCTTTCTCATGTAGAGCGTGGCAGCCTGCTTTCTCATGTAGAGCATGGCAGCCTGCTTTCTCATGTAGAGCATGGCAGCCTGCTTTCTCATGTCGAGCGTGGCAGCCTGCTTTCTCCTCATGTCGAGCGTGGCAGCCTGCTTTCTCCTCATGTAGAGCATGGCAGCCTGCTTTCTCCTCATGTAGAGCGTGGCAGCCTGCTTTCTCATGTAGAGCGTGGCAGCCTGCTTTCTCCTCATGTAGAGCGTGGCAGCCTGCTTTCTCCTCATGTAGAGCGTGGCAGCCTGCTTTCTCCTCATGTCGAGCGTGGCAGCCTGCTTTCTCCTCATGTAGAGCGTGGCAGTCTGCTTTCTCCTCATGTAGAGCGTGGCAGCCTGCTTTCTCCTCATGTAGAGCGTGGCAGCCTGCTTTCTGCTCATGTAGAGCGTGGCAGCCTGCTTTCTCATGTAGAGCGTGGCATCCTGCTTTCTCATGTCGAGCGTGGCAGCCTGCTTTCTCCTCATATAGAGCGTGGCAGCCTGCTTTCTCCTCATGTAGAGCGTGGCAGCCTGCTTTCTCTTCATGTAGAGCGTGGCAGCCTGCTTTCTCCTCATGTCGAGCGTGGCAGCCTGCTTTCTCCTCATGTAGAGCGTGGCAGCCTGCTTTCTCTTCATGTAGAGCGTGGCAGCCTGATTTCTCCTCATGTAGAGCGTGGCAGCCTGCTTTCTCCTCATGTAGAGCGTGGCAGCCTGCTTTCTCGTCATGTAGAGCGTGGCAGCCTGCTTTCTCATGTAGAGCGTGGCAGCCTGCTTTCTCTTCATGTAGAGCGTGGCAGCCTGCTTTCGCTTCATGTAGAGCGTGGCAGCCTGCTTTCTCCTCATGTAGAGCGTGGCAGCCTGCTTTCTCCTCATGTCGAGTGTGGCAGCCTGCTTTCTCCTCATGTAGAGCGTGGCAGCCTGCTTTCTCTTCATGTAGAGCGTGGCAGCCTGCTTTCTCCTCATGTAGAGCGTGGCAGCCTGCTTTCTCTTCATGTAGAGCGTGGCAGCCTGCTTTCTCTTCATGTAGAGCGTGGCAGTCTGCTTTCTCTTCATGTCGAGCGTGGCAGCCTGCTTTCTCTTCATGTAGAGCGTGGCAGCCTGCTTTCTCCTCATGTAGAGCGTGGCAGCCTGCTTTCTCCTCATGTAGAGCGTGGCATCCTGCTTTCTCTTCATGTCGAGCGTGGCAGCCTGCTTTCTCCTCATGTAGAGCGTGGCAGCCTGCTTTCTCCTCATGTAGAGCGTGGCAGCCTGCTTTCTCTTCATGTAGAGCGTGGCAGCCTGCTTTCTCTTCATGTAGAGCGTGGCAGTCTGCTTTCTCTTCATGTCGAGCGTGGCAGCCTGCTTTCTCTTCATGTAGAGCGTGGCAGCCTGCTTTCTCCTCATGTAGAGCGTGGCAGCCTGCTTTCTCCTCATGTAGAGCGTGGCAGCCTGCTTTCTCATGTAGAGCGTGGCAGCCTGCTTTCTCTTCATGTAGAGCGTGGCAGCCTGCTTTCTCATGTCGAGCGTGGCAGCCTGCTTTCTCATGTCGAGCGTGGCAGCCTGCTTTCTCCTCATGTAGAGCGTGGCAGCCTGCTTTCTCCTCATGTAGAGCGTGGCAGCCTGCTTTCTCCTCATGTAGAGCGTGGCAGCCTGCTTTCTCCTCATGTAGAGCGTGGCAGCCTGCTTTCTCATGTCGAGCGTGGCAGCCTGCTTTCTCCTCATGTCGAGCGTGGCAGCCTGCTTTCTCCTCATGTCGAGCGTGGCAGCCTGCTTTCTCCTCATGTCGAGCGTGGCAGCCTGCTTTCTCCTCATGTAGAGCGTGGCAGCCTGCTTTCTCTTCATGTAGAGCGTGGCAGCCTGATTTCTCCTCATGTAGAGCGTGGCAGCCTGCTTTCTCCTCATGTAGAGCGTGGCAGCCTGCTTTCTCGTCATGTAGAGCGTGGCAGCCTGCTTTCTCCTCATGTAGAGCGTGGCAGCCTGCTTTCTCTTCATGTAGAGCGTGGCAGCCTGCTTTCTCTTCATGTAGAGCGTGGCAGCCTGCTTTCTCCTCATGTAGAGCGTGGCAGCCTGCTTTCTCCTCATCTCGAGCGTGGCAGCCTGCTTTCTCCTCATGTAGAGCGTGGCAGCCTGCTTTCTCTTCATGTAGAGCGTGGCAGCCTGCTTTCTCCTCATGTAGAGCGTGGCAGCCTGCTTTCTCTTCATGTAGAGCGTGGCAGCCTGCTTTCTCTTCATGTAGAGCGTGGCAGTCTGCTTTCTCTTCATGTCGAGCGTGGCAGCCTGCTTTCTCTTCATGTAGAGCGTGGCAGCCTGCTTTCTCCTCATGTAGAGCGTGGCAGCCTGCTTTCTCCTCATGTAGAGCGTGGCATCCTGCTTTCTCTTCATGTCGAGCGTGGCAGCCTGCTTTCTCCTCATGTAGAGCGTGGCAGCCTGCTTTCTCCTCATGTAGAGCGTGGCAGCCTGCTTTCTCTTCATGTAGAGCGTGGCAGCCTGCTTTCTCTTCATGTAGAGCGTGGCAGTCTGCTTTCTCTTCATGTCGAGCGTGGCAGCCTGCTTTCTCTTCATGTAGAGCGTGGCAGCCTGCTTTCTCATGTAGAGCGTGGCAGCCTGCTTTCTCCTCATGTAGAGCGTGGCAGCCTGCTTTCTCTTCATGTAGAGCGTGGCAGCCTGATTTCTCTTCATGTAGAGCGTGGCAGCCTGCTTTCTCATGTCGAGCGTGGCAGCCTGCTTTCTCATGTCGAGCGTGGCAGCCTGCTTTCTCCTCATGTAGAGCGTGGCAGCCTGCTTTCTCCTCATGTAGAGCGTGGCAGCCTGCTTTCTCCTCATGTAGAGCGTGGCAGCCTGCTTTCTCATGTCGAGCGTGGCAGCCTGCTTTCTCCTCATGTCGAGCGTGGCAGCTTGCTTTCTCCTCATGTCGAGCGTGGCAGCCTGCTTTCTCCTCATGTCGAGCGTGGCAGCCTGCTTTCTCCTCATGTAGAGCGTGGCAGCCTGCTTTCTCTTCATGTAGAGCGTGGCAGCCTGCTTTCTCATGTAGAGCGTGGCAGCCTGCTTTCTCTTCATGTAGAGCGTGGCAGCCTGCTTTCTCCTCATGTAGAGCGTGGCAGTCTGCTTTCTCTTCATGTCGAGCGTGGCAGCCTGCTTTCTCCTCATGTAGAGCGTGGCAGCCTGCTTTCTCATGTCGAGCGTGGCAGCCTGCTTTCTCCTCATGTAGAGCGTGGCAGCCTGCTTTCTCCTCATGTAGAGCGTGGCAGCCTGCTTTCTCCTCATGTAGAGCGTGGCAGCCTGCTTTCTCTTCATGTAGAGCGTGGCAGCCTGCTTTCTCATGTAGAGCGTGGCAGCCTGCTTTCTCATGTAGAGCGTGGCAGCCTGCTTTCTCTTCATGTAGAGCGTGGCAGCCTGCTTTCTCATGTCGAGCGTGGCAGCCTGCTTTCTCCTCATGTAGAGCGTGGCAGCCTGCTTTCTCCTCATGTAGAGCGTGGCAGCCTGCTTTCTCCTCATGTAGAGCGTGGCAGCCTGCTTTCTCCTCATGTAGAGTGTGGCAGCCTGCTTTCTCTTCATGTAGAGCGTGGCAGCCTGCTTTCTCCTCATGTCGAGCGTGGCAGTCTGCTTTCTCCTCATGTAGAGCGTGGCAGCCTGCTTTCTCATGTAGAGCGTGGCAGCCTGCTTTCTCTTCATGTAGAGCGTGGCAGCCTGCTTTCTCATGTCGAGCGTGGCAGCCTGCTTTCTCATGTAGAGCGTGGCAGCCTGCTTTCTCCTCATGTAGAGCGTGGCAGCCTGCTTTCTCCTCATGTAGAGCGTGGCAGCCTGCTTTCTCCTCATGTAGAGCGTGGCAGCCTGCTTTCTCTTCATGTAGAGCGTGGCAGCCTGCTTTCTCCTCATGTAGAGCGTGGCAGCCTGCTTTCTCCTCATGTAGAGCGTGGCAGCCTGCTTTCTCATGTAGAGCGTGGCATCCTGCTTTCTCATGTCGAGCGTGGCAGCCTGCTTTCTCCTCATGTAGAGCGTGGCAGCCTGCTTTCTCCTCATGTAGAGCGTGGCAGCCTGCTTTCTCATGTAGAGCGTGGCAGCCTGCTTTCTCATGTAGAGCGTGGCAGCCTGCTTTCTCCTCATGTAGAGCGTGGCAGCCTGCTTTCTCATGTAGAGCGTGGCAGCCTGCTTTCTCCTCATGTAGAGCGTGGCAGCCTGCTTTCTTTTCATGTAGAGCGTGGCAGCCTGCTTTCTCTTCATGTAGAGCGTGGCAGTCTGCTTTCTCTTCATGTCGAGCGTGGCAGCCTGCTTTCTCTTCATGTAGAGCGTGGCAGCCTGCTTTCTCATGTAGAGCGTGGCAGCCTGCTTTCTCCTCATGTAGAGCGTGGCAGCCTGCTTTCTCATGTAGAGCGTGGCAGCCTGCTTTCTCTTCATGTAGAGCGTGGCAGCCTGCTTTCTCATGTCGAGCGTGGCAGCCTGCTTTCTCCTCATGTAGAGCGTGGCAGCCTGCTTTCTCCTCATGTAGAGCGTGGCAGCCTGCTTTCTCCTCATGTAGAGCGTGGCAGCCTGCTTTCTCATGTCGAGCGTGGCAGCCTGCTTTCTCCTCATGTCGAGCGTGGCAGCCTGCTTTCTCCTCATGTCGAGCGTGGCAGCCTGCTTTCTCCTCATGTCGAGCGTGGCAGCCTGCTTTCTCCTCATGTAGAGCGTGGCAGCCTGCTTTCTCCTCATGTAGAGCGTGGCAGCCTGCTTTCTCTTCATGTAGAGCGTGGCAGCCTGCTTTCTCATGTAGAGCGTGGCAGCCTGCTTTCTCTTCATGTAGAGCGTGGCAGCCTGCTTTCTCCTCATGTAGAGCGTGGCAGTCTGCTTTCTCTTCATGTCGAGCGTGGCAGCCTGCTTTCTCCTCATGTAGAGCGTGGCAGCCTGCTTTCTCATGTCGAGCGTGGCAGCCTGCTTTCTCCTCATGTAGAGCGTGGCAGCCTGCTTTCTCCTCATGTAGAGCGTGGCAGCCTGCTTTCTCATGTAGAGCGTGGCAGCCTGCTTTCTCATGTAGAGCGTGGCAGCCTGCTTTCTCTTCATGTAGAGCGTGGCAGCCTGCTTTCTCATGTCGAGCGTGGCAGCCTGCTTTCTCCTCATGTAGAGCGTGGCAGCCTGCTTTCTCCTCATGTAGAGCGTGGCAGCCTGCTTTCTCCTCATGTAGAGCGTGGCAGCCTGCTTTCTCCTCATGTAGAGTGTGGCAGCCTGCTTTCTCTTCATGTAGAGCGTGGCAGCCTGCTTTCTCCTCATGTCGAGCGTGGCAGTCTGCTTTCTCCTCATGTAGAGCGTGGCAGCCTGCTTTCTCATGTAGAGCGTGGCAGCCTGCTTTCTCTTCATGTAGAGCGTGGCAGCCTGCTTTCTCATGTCGAGCGTGGCAGCCTGCTTTCTCATGTAGAGCGTGGCAGCCTGCTTTCTCCTCATGTAGAGCGTGGCAGCCTGCTTTCTCCTCATGTAGAGCGTGGCAGCCTGCTTTCTCTTCATGTAGAGCGTGGCAGCCTGCTTTCTCCTCATGTAGAGCGTGGCAGCCTGCTTTCTCCTCATGTAGAGCGTGGCAGCCTGCTTTCTCATGTAGAGCGTGGCATCCTGCTTTCTCATGTCGAGCGTGGCAGCCTGCTTTCTCCTCATGTAGAGCGTGGCAGCCTGCTTTCTCCTCATGTAGAGCGTGGCAGCCTGCTTTCTCATGTAGAGCGTGGCAGCCTGCTTTCTCATGTAGAGCGTGGCAGCCTGCTTTCTCCTCATGTAGAGCGTGGCAGCCTGCTTTCTCATGTAGAGCGTGGCAGCCTGCTTTCTCCTCATGTAGAGCGTGGCAGCCTGCTTTCTCCTCATGTAGAGCGTGGCAGCCTGCTTTCTCATGTAGAGCGTGGCAGCCTGCTTTCTCATATAGAGCGTGGCAGCCTGCTTTCTCCTCATGTAGAGCGTGGCAGCCTGCTTTCTCCTCACGTAGAGCGTGGCAGCCTGCTTTCTCCTCACGTAGAGCGTGGCAGCCTGCTTTCTCCTCACGTAGAGCGTGGCAGCCTGCTTTCTCCTCATGTAGAGCGTGGCAGCCTGCTTTCTCCTCATGTAGAGCGTGGCAGCCTGCTTTCTCCTCATGTAGAGCGTGGCAGCCTGCTTTCTCCTCATGTAGAGCGTGGCAGCCTGCTTTCTCTTCATGTAGAGCGTGGCAGCCTGCTTTCTCTTCATTTAGAGCGTGGCAGCCTGCTTCATCATGTAGAGTGTGGCAGCCTGCTTTCTCCTCATGTAGAGCGTGGCAGCCTGCTTTCTCCTCATGTAGAGCGTGGCAGCCTGCTTTCTCATGTAGAGCGTGGCAGCCTGCTTTCTCCTCATGTAGAGCGTGGCAGCCTGCTTTCTTCTCATGTAGAGCGTGGCAGCCTGCTTTCTCCTCATGTAGAGCGTGGCAGCCTGCTTTCTTCTCATGTAGAGCGTGGCAGCCTGCTTTCTCCTCATGTAGAGCGTGGCAGCCTGCTTTCTCCTCATGTAGAGCGTGGCAGCCTGCTTTCTCATGTAGAGCGTGGCAGCCTGCTTTCTCCTCATGTAGAGCGTGGCAGCCTGCTTTCTCCTCATGTAGAGCGTGGCAGCCTGCTTTCTCCTCATGTAGAGCGTGGCAGCCTGCTTTCTCATGTAGAGCGTGGCAGCCTGCTTTCTCCTCATGTAGAGCGTGGCAGCCTGCTTTCTCCTCATGTAGAGCGTGGCAGCCTGCTTTCTCCTCATGTAGAGCGTGGCAGCCTGCTTTCTCCTCATGTAGAGCGTGGCAGCCTGCTTTCTCCTCATACTTGGCAACCTTTTCACATCTATTATTTTCCCACAGAAATGTTGAAAGCACACAAACCTGACAGCAAATGACTAGAAAAAGTTTTATCCAAACACATGTTATTATAACAACACATTGTCTCCAACAGTTATAACAGTGTGTATATGTAAAGTAACAGCGTTTTCCTAAGAACGGCACATGAACATTATTTATAGCTAACACACATCTGTTTATCCTATAGAAGAGAATATGTTATAAATCAAACAAAGATAGCATCCTCATACAGTGAAAACAAATGAAAGTTATTCTTCATCAATAAAGTATAAAAACCAGGTGAGAAATGAAGCCTCGTCATCCTCGTCATCCTCGTCATCCTCGTCATCCAAGGCGATCAGTTTCGGAGGGAAAATTGAAAATTCCATTCCTGGCGTAAAAAGTGTTCCTCACGAGTCCTGATCTTCCATTGGCTGGCGACCTGTAGTCTCTTCCATAGTCACCTAGACACAGATGGAATGTTGACATTGTAATACCCCATTTTAAATGTGTATTTGAATATTCTGTCTTTATTATTTATTATTTATTTTTATTTATTTATAGCATTGCTTTGTGATAAACACGCTCAAAACAAACACAAACTCATTTGTAATCCTTTCAAGCTTCTTTATTTTGTTATTGTATTGTATTTGATTCTGTTATATTTATTAGCAAGGGGAAATAGCATTAAGATTAACATGATATTTTTCCATTCAGCCCTTCAAAAGGTCTGGCTATATGAAGCATCCCAGAACCAGTCTCCATCCATAGTCATAAAGGCTCATACATGCTTATAACAAGCAACGAAGCATTATACCTGCAGACATAGTGTTATTTAATGGTAAAGTGTTACCATACAATTTCACCAACTCTCCATCCATAGTTATATAGTGTCATACACGCTTATAACAAGTACTACAGCTTCAAGTAACAAGATGACCAAACATCTCACCCAGTCTCCATCCGTAGTCCCAGGAAGACAGTAGAGGGTAGTCAAACTTC
Organism: Salvelinus fontinalis; assembly: GCF_029448725.1. Taxonomy (NCBI): domain Eukaryota; kingdom Metazoa; phylum Chordata; class Actinopteri; order Salmoniformes; family Salmonidae; genus Salvelinus; species Salvelinus fontinalis. The sequence continues at coordinate 65,642,279 of NC_074667.1, forward strand.
TCCTCTGGGCCTTTCTGGGTGCGTGTGTGGAGGTACAGGCTGCGCCCCTTCCCCTCCTTGGAAAAACCCTGGTAGAGAGATTCCTTGGTCTGGGGTGTCACTGCTCTCATCAGAGGAGCCTCGCTCAGTGACCTGGGTTAAAGGTAACCAGGAACATAATTCCGGTAGACATGTTTTAAATCCTCAAAGATTTTTGATATGAAATTGTACAGTTGTATTTGTCTAAAAACGGCCTCATCTGGTGTATTCTGAGCCTGTGAAGGTACAACTGAATAGGTCCATCTTAAAGGTTGAGTTCCTTCTCATTAAACCAAAAAGGTGGCGTAGCCGACTGTAGTGACCCGAGGCTTAGGCCCCTGGGTTTAGGCCCCTGGGCAGTGAAGTAAAGTAAGTCCCTGACACACAAAAGAGCTCATTATATTTCAAATGCTCAGGCATGACAGAAAAAAATGATCCAATTTACACACTTATCAAGAGAATGCATCATCTCTACTGCCTCTGATCTGTCGGACTCGACGAAACCCAAGTTCTACGTTTTATAAGTGATAAGTGTGTGTTTTGGAGTATGCCCCTTGCTGCGTGAAAAAAAAAGAGAAATATAAGCAATTTGATGTATAGCATTTACTTTTGATACATAAGTACATTTTTAAATAAATACTTTAATACTTTTACTCAAGTAGTATTTTACTGGGCACTTTCACTTTCTATTTGGTCATTTTCTATTGAAGTATCTTTACTTTTACTCAAATATGACAATTGGGAACTTTTCCCACCACTGGGCTTAGGTTACCACACACATGTTGGCGTAGTCGGCAAAATCAATAATTGTTGTACTCCTGTGGCTGAGGCAACTCTAGTTGTATTTAAAATGTGTCAAATAAAATGTATTCATTAATTCACTCACCTGTCCATGGGCACTGCAGCCTCTCTCCTCCTCTCCAGGGTAGATAACACAGGTGGCAGGATGGTCTTAGAGGTGGTCAGGGGGAGCTCAGGGAGCCTCAGCCCTACCTGCTCATTGGCCCTGCGGGAGACGAAGCTGGTGGGGTAGTCTCGTCCGTAGCGGCTCTTCCAGGCCAGCCGGGCGTAGAACTCCTTCTCTATCTGCTCCCGGTAACAGTTCTGGTTCTCGGTGGTCAGGAGGTTCCTCATCCTCTAGAGTGTTCCGTCCAGTTCTAGAATGTCCTGTACCTCTTCTAGAGTGTTCTGTCCAGTTCTAGAATGTCCTGTACTCTTCTAGAGTGTTCTGTCCAGTTCTAGAATGTCCTGTACTCTTCTAGAGTGTTCTGTACAGTTCTAGAATGTCCTGTACTCTTCTAGAGTGTTCTGTCCAGTACCTCTTCTAGATTGTCCTGTACTCTTCTAGAGTGTCCTGTACTCTTCTAGAGTGTCCTGTACTCTTCTAGAGTGTCCTGTACTCTTCTAGAGTGTCCTGTACTCTTCTAGAGTGTCCTGTACTCTTCTAGAGTGTCCTGTCCTGTTCTAAAATGCCCTGTTCTGTTCTAGAATGCTAGTTTCTGGTCTAGAATGTCTCTTTACTGTTCTGACCGGTCTGTAGAATAGGCTGTTGCTGCACTGGTTGGCTGGTTCTGCTGTTCTAGTGTCCTGTCCTGGTTGGTTTCAGAGTGAAGACTTCTGGAATATTTATCTTCTCCCTCACTGAACCAGAAGTCTGTCTGCTTTTCCACAGGTATTATCTCAGTCAGAAACCTAACCTTGTGGCTCAGATTCAGAAACCTAAGAACAGTTTGTCAGGTTTCTCTCTCTCTCCCTCTATGGTTAACCAATCAGAGACCAGAACGTTCCAGACAGGTGCCTTTGTGTGTGTGTGTGTGTCTAGAAAACAGATTTCATTTTACCAGCCAGCCTCACAGTGCCCCCACCAGCCAGCTGACAGAACTACAGAACATGACGGAACACAGCATATACAGAACGAGAGAGAGCAGTTCTGCTTCCAGTCCAGATGATGGCGCTGTAGTGTTAAAGTAGTGTTTTCTCTCTGTGAGTCTGCATACTGTGGTCCCTGCTGAGCAATGATACTTAAAGAGAACCTCCATTTTTATTCCAGGAATAGGCTTAATATGGGTCTGGAAACCGGTGCATACCGTCTATAAAGAAGAGAACTGATTTACCCGGCAACAGTGTTTTTTAAAAGGTGTGTGCATGTTTGCCAAGACTGGTATGCCATCCACTATCCTTGCTATCCGGGATCCTTGGGACGTCCCTACCCATTTGAAGCTGACATTTAATGTCCCCCTTCTGTTGCTGTCTAGTGTCTCTCTCCATCATATCCTATTCTAGACCTTTCTAGGTAACACTAGAGGCATAACTCTAGATAACACTACAGGACAGAACCCTCTAGATAACACCACAGACCCATCTAGATAACACTATATGCCTACATATCTAGATAACACTATATGCCTACATATCTAGATAACACTATATGCCTACATATCTAGATAACACTATATGCCTACATATCTAGATAACACTATATGCCTACATATCTAGATAACACTATATGCCTACATATCTAGATAACACTATATGCCTACATATCTAGATAACACTATATGCCTACATATCTAGATAACACTATATGCCTACATATCTAGATAACACTATATGCCTACATATCTAGATAACACTATATGCCTACATATCTAGATAACACTATATGCCTACATATCTAGATAACACTATATGCCTACATATCTAGATAACACTATATGCCTACATATCTAGATAACACTATATGCCTACATATCTAGATAACACTATATGCCTACATATCTAGATAACACTATATGCCTACATATCTAGATAACACTACAGACAGACCCATCTAGATAACACTACATGCCTACATATCTAGATAACACTACAGACAGACCCATCTAGATAACACTACATGCCTACATATCTAGATAACACTAGACAGACCCCTCTAGTTAACACCACCGACAGACTCCACTCTAGATTGCAATACATACCCCTACAGACCTCTCTGGTTCTACAGTTCCACTGAGTGAGGCGAACTGTAGCTTACTGTCAGAGAACAGCATTCACCCTAAAGTCTGCTGGATTTAGTGGACATTAGTTGTCAGGGGTCAGAGGCCACCTTGTGTTCAAAACCGACAACACACAGAAGGCTGCTATTGTCTTGTGGAGGGCCCGATCCGTGCGGGGCGGAGGGCCCGTTATTCATCCCCAGCAGCACGTTGGACATTACCAATACCACTGTTATTCATCCCCAGCAGCACGTTGGACATTACCAATACCACTGTTACTCATCCCCAGCAGCACGTTGGACATTACCAATACCACTGTTACTCATCCCCAGCAGCACGTTGGACATTACCAATACCACTGTTATTCATCCCCAGCAGCACGTTGGACATTACCAATACCCCTGTTATTCATCCCCAGCAGCACGTTGGACATTACTAATACCACTGTTACTCATCCCCAGCAGCACGTTGGACATTACCAATACCCCTGTTATTCATCCCCAGCAGCACGTTGGACATTACCAATACCCCTGTTACTCATCCCCAGCAGCACGTTGGACATTACCAATACCCCTGTTACTCATCCCCAGCAGCACGTTGGACATTACCAATACCACTGTTATTCATCCCCAGCAGCACGTTGGACATTACCAATACCACTGTTATTCTCCTCCAGCAGCACGTTGGACATTACCAATACCACTGTTATTCTACCCCAGCAGCACGTTGGACATTACCAATACCCCTGTTACTCATCCCCAGCAGCACGTTGGACATAACCAATACCACTGTTATTCATCCCCAGCAGCACGTTGGACATTACCAATACCCCTGTTACTCATCCCCAGCAGCACGTTGGACATTACCAATACCCCTGTTACTCATCCCCAGCGGCACGTTGGACATTACCAATACCCGTTACTCATCCCCAGCAGCACGTTGGACATTACCAATACCACTGTTATTCATCCCCAGCAGCACGTTGGACATTACCAATACCCGTTACTCATCCCCAGCAGCACGTTGGACATAACCAATACCACTGTTATTCATCCCCAGCAGCACGTTGGACATTACCAATACCCCTGTTACTCATCCCCAGCAGCACGTTGGACATAACCAATACCACTGTTATTCATCCCCAGCAGCACGTTGGACATTACCAATACCCCTGTTATTCATCCCCAGCAGCACGTTGGACATTACCAATACCACTGTTACTCATCCCCAGCAGCACGTTGGACATTACCAATACCCCTGTTACTCATCCCCAGCAGCACGTTGGACATTACCAATACCCCTGTTACTCATCCCCAGCAGCACGTTGGACATTACCAATACCCCTGTTACTCATCCCCAGCAGCACGTTGGACATTACCAATACCCCTGTTACTCATCCCCAGCATCACGTTGGACATTACCAATACCACTGTTACTCAACTTTTATTTTGTGTATGGAATGTCTATATTTACACACATACATAGAAACATTGTGTCTGCTTTACAACTGAATTCTTCTCCATATTAAAGCAATAATTATATCAATGTTAAAACATGACATTTCGAAAAGCATGAAAAGGAAATATTTTTGTCTTGTCCTTCAGATGATCCTACGACGTAGCACACAATTACTGAGGGACTCCTCTGTGTTAAGACTTGTGCGTTCGCGTACTAGTCGGAACTAGGAAACTGTGAAATGTCCAACTTGCTAACTGGTTGTAGTTACACACGTGCTGCGTTCAACCAGTTCCTAGTTCAGACTAGCACGTGAACGCTGCAGGTGTCACATACAGGTTTCTAGTTCAAGGTGGTCTGCTGACTGTTAAAGGACCGACGTGTTAACCTTCATAGTTACATCCTCCGGTCTACTTGATAGTAGTTTGTCTTCCCTCCTGTGTACAGAAGAGTTCTGTCCAGGCCTTTGTGGTGGTGTAACGGATGTGAAATGGGTAACGACGCTTCGTGGGTGACTGTTGTTGATGTGTGCAGAAGGTCCCTGGTTCGCGCCCGGGGCGAGGGGACGGCATAAAGTTATACTGTTACAGTGGCTCAACAGGAACAGGTTTAGAACAGGGTTAAAGTGTTGACAATGTATTGACACAGTGGAATATGATGTATAGCTTGTTTGTTCTTGGAGTGACTCAGTGTTTAATGACAGCAACAACACGGGCAGTAATGTGGTAAAACCAGACAATCAGTGAGAACAAAGGTTAGTGAACCCTTAGGCATTCCTTCACCCCATAGTTCATTCGGTTGTCTTCCTCTCAGCACCTCCTGACTCGCATTCAGCCTCATAACCCATTCATCAGATCCAGTCTCTCTTCACAGGAGGTTCACCACTGCCCTTTCACCCCATTATAAACCACACGGCACTGGTTTCAGTGTTGTCCTTAGTAGGGGTAGGAGCACAATGATACGAAAACAACCAGTCCATCATGTTTAAAGCTTTCTGCTCCAGATTCAGTCTGGAGGTGAGACAGACTGGTCAGACAGTCCAGGTGGGAGACAGACAGGGAGACTCCGTGTCATAGACAGGTAAGGCAGCAGAATCATCCCAGAGCCTTTGATGAGTTTGTAGTAGTGATCTGATCCACACTACAGAGGGCTTTCTGTGGGCTGGCTAGGGACTAAAACCAACACACTGGTATGGGTCTAGAACCCAGAGACTGCAGAGAACAGAGTCAGAGTACAGAATCTGGGACTAGAACCCAGAAAGTACAGAGAACAGAGTCTGGGACTAGAACCCAGAGAGAATAGAGAACAGAGTCTGGGACTAGATCCCAGAAAGTACAGAGAACAGAGTCTGGGACTAGATCCCAGAGAGAATAGAGAACAGAGTCTGGGACTAGATCCCAGAAAGTACAGAGAACAGAGTCTGGGACTAGATCCCAGAGAGAATAGAGAACAGAGTCTGTGACTAGATCCCAGAGAGTAGTGGGGGCTAGAATAGAAATAGAACCCAACAAGTACTGCGAGCATGAGGCTGGGGACTAGAACCCAGAGAGTACAGAGAGCCAATAACCCAGAGACTAGAAATCCGAGTTAGGCAGGCTAGAGTTTAAAGCAAAGGAAGACAATTGGTTCAGTCCACTTACAGCCTTTACAGACGTTCAACCTGAAGGGGTTTGTGGGCCATAATGTCTTCCAGTGTCCACCCTCTCAAACCCGTGACCACAAACTGTGTTCCAAGTCAACAAGCTCCAAAAAAATGCCCCCCCCCCCCCCAAAAAAAAACCCATCCAAGTAGCACATCAAACTTTCCATTTTAATGACACATGTTCTGTAGTGTTCTCTTGAAACATTCGGATTATTTAGTCCCTAGTTGTTTACAACACACAGCTGAGACAAGACAGTAGGACAGACATACAGGACAGACATACAGTACCATCGTGTGGGGTATAAAAGTTCTTCTGAACATAGTTATCTACCAACAAAGTTATTTAAATGGGTTGTTGTTTTAGTTCAAATGACGTGCCTCTGTAGGAGTGGCACTGTCTTCACAAACACACCTCTGCTGTTCCTTCCCACAGGCCCTTAACCCCGTGTGCACAATGAACGTAAGACCAGTCCCAAATGGCACCCTATTCCCTATATAGTGCACTACTTTACACCAGCCAAATGGCACCCTATTCCCTATATAGTGCACTACTTTACACCAGCCAAATGGCACCCTATTCCCTATATAGTGCACTACTTTACACCAGCCAAATGGCACCCTATTCCCTATATAGTGCACTACTTTACACCAGCCAAATGGCACCCTATTCCCTATATAGTGCACTACTTTACACCAGCCAAATGGCACCCTATTCCCTATATAGTGCACTACTATACACCAGCCAAATGGCACCCTATTCCCTATATAGTGCACTACTTTTGACCAGGGCCGAGGGCACTATACAGAAAATTGGGATTAATTAGGGACGTAACCTCAGAATAATCAGATTGATGATTAAGCTTTAATAATAAACCCTGTTATGTAATAGAACATTAACACCCCGACCTGATAAACCAACCACACAGGAAGTCAACTCAGCTAAACCAACCTGGTAAACCAACCACACAGGAAGTCAACTCAGCTAAACCAACCTGGTAAACCAACCACACAGGAAGTCAACTCAGCTAAAACAACCTGTTAAACCAACCACACAGGAAGTCAACTCAGCTAAAACAACCTGGTAAACCAACCACACAGGAAGTCAACTCAGCTAAACCAATCTGATAAACCAACCACACAGGAAGTCAACTCAGCTAAAACAACCTGGTAAACCAACCACACAGGAAGTCAACTCAGCTAAAACAACCTGGTAAACCAACCACACAGGAAGTCAACTCAGCTAAAACAACCTGGTAAACCAACCACACAGGAAGTCAACTCAGCTAAAACAACCTGGTAAACCAACCACACAGGAAGTCAACTCAGTTAAAACAACCTGGTAAACCAACCACACAGGAAGTCAACTCAGCTAAAACAACCTGGTAAACCAACCACACAGGAAGTCAACTCAGCTAAAACAACCTGGAGCCAAAATAAAAAAATAAAGGTTTGGTACCCATCAGAAAAACTAAACCAAAGCCTATTTTAGGCCACTTTAATAATACCAATAATATTCCCATCATCAAACTGATTAAGAACTGCTGATAAATACTATATCTACGGTAGAAATACTACTATATCTACGGTAGAAATACTACTTCTCTTCTTCCCGTGATCTCTCTCTCTCTATATATACAGTTATACTTTGTACAGTTTAAAGCAGAGGGACTTTCTGTAGGGGAACCGACCAGAGGTAATCAATTAATGGATTAATGAATCAATCAAAATGGGCAGGGGGTTGGTGTGGGCAGAGGTAGAGATGCCAGGCCAGAAGAAGACGTGGTACAGGACATGTAGTAGGTAAGGTCTCAGGTGGAGGTGCTCTTGGAGAAGTTGGGATAAAGCACTGCAGCAGTCACTGCTACCATCACTGCTACGACTGGCATCCAGGGGCTCCAACCGCTCTGCAGGAGACAGATGGACAGAGAGAGACTGGGTTAGTCTAGGCCGTCAGCTAGCCTACACCGGGGCCACAGGTTGGAGAGAGAGAGGGAGACAGATGGACAGAGAGAGACTGGGTTAGTCTAGGCCGTCAGCTAACCTACACCGGGGCCACAGGTTGGAGAGAGAGAGGGAGACAGATGGACAGAGAGAGACTGGGTTAGTCTAGGCCGTCAGCTAGCCTACACCGGGGCCACAGGTTGGAGAGAGAGAGAGAGACTGGGTTAGTCTAGGCCGTCAGCTAGCCTACACCGGGGCCACAGGTTGGAGAGAGAGAGAGAGACTGGGTTAGTCTAGGCCGTCAGCTAGCCTACACCGGGGCCACAGGTTGGAGAGAGAGAGAGAGACTGGGTTAGTCTAGGCCGTCAGCTAGCCTACACCGGGGCCACAGGTTGGAGAGAGAGAGAGAGACTGGGTTAGTCTAGGCCGTCAGCTAGCCTACACCGGGGCCACAGGTTGGAGAGAGAGAGAGAGGGAGATAGAGGGGGGGAGATGGGGTGTAGGAAAGTAACAGCGAAAGAGAGAAGGGGGAGAGAAACAGCGTGGTACCATTACTGGGAGCGAGCCAGTTAAGTTTCCTCACGGGAGAAAAATAATCAGAAAATCAAACACGACTGCTCTGACTGAGAGAACAGTCAAAGGACAAATACTCATTTGTTTTAAAGACAGGAAAACATTTTACAGCTGCAGAAGTATGATGGTCATAAAGCAATCAAAGACAGACGGGCAGCAGGCATCAATTAGTATAGAGTGATCAAAGACAGAGGGCAGCAGGCATCAATTAGTATAGAGTGATCAAAGACAGAGGGCAGCAGGCATCAATTAGTATAGAGTGATCAAAGACAGAGGGCAGCAGGCATCAATTAGTATAGAGTGATCAAAGACAGAGGGCAGCAGGCATCAATTAGTATAGAGTGATCAAAGACAGAGGGCAGCAGGCATCAATTAGTATAGAGTGATCCAAGACAGAGGGCATCCATGATGGTGATAATACATACAGTATAGAGTGATCCAAGACAGACAGAGGGCATCCATGACGGTGATAATACATACAGTATAGAGTGATCCAAGACAGACAGAGGGCATCCATGACGGTGATAATATATACAGTACATTCAGAAAGAATTCAGACCATTGACTTTTACAGCCTTCTTCTAAAATGGATTACATTTATTTTCTGTCAAACTACACACAATACTCCATGACAAAGCAAAAACAGATGAACATTTTGGCAATTGATAATAAAAATAAACTGAAATATCACATTAACATAAGTATTCAGATCCTTTACTCAGTACTTTGTTGAAACACCTTTGGCAGCAATTACAGCCTTGAGTCTTCTTGGGTATGACGCTACAAGCTTGGTACACCTGTATTTGGGGAGTTTCTCCCATTCTTCTCTGCAGATCCGCTCAAGCTCTGTCAGGTTGGATGGGGAGCGTCACTGCACAGCTATTTTCAGGTCTCTCCAGAGATGTTCAATCTTGGTTTCATCAGACCAGAGAATCTTGTTTCTCATGGTCTGAGAGTCCTTTAGGTGCCTTTTGGCAAACTCCAAGAGGTCTGTCATGTGCCTTTTACTGAGAAGTGGCTTCCGTCTGGCCACTCTACCATAAAGGCCTGATTGGTGGAGTGCTGCAGAGATGGTTGTCCTTCTGGAAGGTTCTCCCATCTCCACAGAGGAACTCTGGGGCTCTATCAGTAACCATTGGGTTCTTGGCCACCTCCCTGACCAAGGCCCTTCTCCCCGGGTGTCAACCTCTAGGAAGAGACTTGGGGGGTCTAAACTTCCTATATTAAAGAATGATGGTGCGTTTCTTTCCAAATCCTGTCCAATCAATAGAATTTACCACCGGTGGACTCTAATCAAGTTGTAGAAACATCTAAAGGATGATCAATGGAAACAGGATGCACCTGTATTTCAAGTCTCATCTGTTTTGTTTTTTTAATACATTTGCAAAAAAAATTGCTTTGTCATTATGAGGTATTGTGATGTCATTATGGGGTATTGTGATGTCATTATGGGGTATTGTGATGTCATTATGGGTATTGTACGTAGATTAATGAGGGTAAAACATGTTTTTAATCCATTTTAGAATAAGGCTGTAACGTAACAAAATGTGGAAAAAGTCAAGGGGTCTGAAAACTTTCCAAATGTACTGCAGACTGATAATGCTGACAGGTTAGTTTAGTGCAGGGCTGGTCAACTGATAATATATAGACTGATAATGCTGACAGGTTAGTTTAGTGCAGGGCTGGTCAACTGATAATATACAGACTGATAATGCTGGCAGGTTAGTTTAGTGCAGGGCTGGTCAACTGATAATATATAGACTGATAATGCTGACAGGTTAGTTTAGTGCAGGGCTGGTCAACTGATAATATATAGACTGATAATGCTGACAGGTTAGTTTAGTGCAGGGCTGGTCAACTCCAGTCCTGGTTTTCCTCCTCTCCCTCTACTCAGGGACTGATTCAGACCTGGGACACCAGGTTAGCGCAACTAACTACCAGGTAGAAACAAACACCAGAAGTGAATTTGCCTCCAGGACCAGAGTTGACCAGCCCTGGTTTACTGTAGTTCCCCAGTGTTGGTTCTCGCCAAGCAGCAGGAGTGGATCAATTATAGCCATGCACTGGAAAGTTAGAGTGGATGACACCGACGAGGGCAGTTAGAGCGGATGACACCGACGAGGAGAGTTAGAGCGGATGACACCGACGAGGAGAGTTAGAGCGGATGACACCGACGAGGAGAGTTAGAGCGGATGACACCGACGAGGGCAGTTAGAGCGGATGACACCGACGAGGGCAGTTAGAGCGGATGACACCGACGAGGGCAGTTAGAGCGGATGACACCGACGAGGGCAGTTAGAGCGGATGACACCGACGAGGGCAGTTAGAGCGGATGACACCGACGAGGGCAGTTAGAGCGGATGACACCGACGAGGGCAGTTAGAGCGGATGACACCGACGAGGGCAGTTAGAGCGGATGACACCGACGAGGGCAGTTAGAGCGGATGACACCGACGAGGGCAGTTAGAGCGGGTGACACCGACGAGGGCAGTTAGAGCCACAGTGTCTCCTGACTCAGCCTCCAGTATTTATGCTGCAATAGTTTATGTGTCGGGGGGCTAAGGTCAGTCTGTTATATCTGGAGTATTTCACCTGTCTTATCCGGTGTGAATTTAAGTATGCTCTCTCTAATTCTCTCTCTCTCTTTCTCTCGACTGTTCTGCCTGCGGCTATGGAACCCTGACCTGTTCACCGGACGAGCTACCTTGTCCCAGATCTGCTGTTTTGGACTCTCTCTCTACAGCACCTGCTGTCTCTAACTCTGAATGATATGCTATGAAAAGCCAACTGACATTTACTCCTGAGGTGCTGACTTGCTGCACCCTCAACAACCACTGTGATTATTATCATTTGACCATGCTGGTCATTTATGAACATTTGAACATCTTGGCCATGTTCTGTTATAATCTCCACCCGGCTCAGCCAGAAGAGGACTGGCCACCCCTCATAGCCTGGTTCCTCTCTAGGTTTCTTTCTAGGTTCTGGCCTTTCTAGGGAGTTTTTCCTAGCCACCGTGCTTCTACACCTGCACTGCTTGCTGTTTGGGGTTTTAGGCTGGGTTTCTGTACAGCACTTTGATATATCAACTGATGTAAGAAGGGCTTTATGAATACATTTGATTGGTTAGAGAGGATGCTACTGATGAAGATAGATGATACTGATGATGAAGATAGGAGACAGACGACACAACAGGACCACGGTGTACCTTTCTACCACAACTGGCTGAAGCACCAATACAGCAAAGGCAGGATAAGGCCGAGGAAAAGGGCCTGGGCAGGCTGCAATATGGGTGGCTGAGGGAGGGATCAGAGAGAATAATCAAATAGAATAACCAATATTTTAAACTAATCAAAGAAATTGAAACTAATACAAAATTTAAACTAATCAAACAAAAAACTTGAATGGGGGGGGCCATGGGGATAGTAGCGGCAGGGGGGGAACGGGAGGCAAGAGGAGGGGAATGGGAGGCAGGAGGAGGGGGGGAACGGGAGGCAGGAGGAGGGGGGGAACGGGAGGCAGGAGGAGGGGGGGAACGGGAGGCAGGAGGAGGAGGGGAACTGGAGGCAAGAGGGAGGGAATGGGAGGGGGGGAACTGGAGGCAGGAGAGGGGGAACGGGAGGCAGGAGGGGGGGAACGGGAGGCAGGAGGGGGGGAACGGGAGGCAGGAGGGGGGGAACGGGAGGCAGGAGGGGGGGAACGGGAGGCAGGAGGGGGGGGGGGGGGAACGGGAGGCAGGAGAGGGGGAACGGGAGGCAGGAGGGGGGGAACGGGAGGCAGGAGGGGGGGAACGGGAGGCAGGAGGGGGGGAACGGGAGGCAGGAGGGGGGGAACGGGAGGCAGGAGGGGGGGGGGGGGGGAACGGGAGGCAGGAGGAGGGGGGGAACGGGAGGCAGGAGGAGGAGGGGAACGGGAGGCAGGAGGAGGAGGGGAACTGGAGGGGGGGAACGGGAGGCAGGAGGGGGGAACGGGAGGGGGGGAACGGGAGGCAGGAGGAGGAGGGGAACTGGAGGCAGGAGGGGGGAACGGGAGGCAAGAGGAGGAGGGGAACGGGAGGCAGGAGGAGGGGGGGAACGGGAGGCAAGAGGAGGGGAACGGGATGCAAGAGGGAGGGAATGGGAGGGGGGAAACTGGAGGCAGGAGAGGGTGAACGGGAGGCAGGAGGGGGGGACGGGAGGCAAGAGGGAGGGGAACGGGAGGCAAGAGGAGGGGAACGGGAGGCAAGAGGAGGAGGGGAACTGGAGGCAAGAGGAGGAGGGGAACTGGAGGCAAGAGGAGGAGGGGAACTGGAGGCAAGAGGAGGAGGGGAACTGGAGGCAGGAGAGGGGGAACGGGAGGCAGGAGGGGGGGAACGGGAGGCAGGAGGGGGGGAACGGGAGGCAGGAGGAGGAGGGGAACTGGAGGCAAGAGGAGGAGGGGAACTGGAGGCAAGAGGAGGAGGGGAACTGGAGGCAAGAGGAGGAGGGGAACGGGAGGCAAGAGGGAGGGAACGGGAGGCAAGAGGGAGGGAACGGGAGGGGGGGAACGGGAGGCAAGAGGGAGGGAACGGGAGGGGGGGAACGGGAGGCAAGAGGGAGGGAACGGGAGGGGGGGAACGGGAGGCAAGAGGAGGAGGAACGGGAGGCAAGAGGGAGGGAACGGGAGGGGGGGAACGGGAGGCAAGAGGAGGGGAACTGGAGGCAAGAGGAGGAGGGGAACGGGAGGCAGGAGGAGGAGGGGAACTGGAGGCAAGAGGAGGAGGGGAACTGGAGGCAAGAGGAGGAAGGGAACTGGAGGCAAGAGGAGGAGGGGAACGGGAGGCAAGAGGGAGGGAACGGGAGGGGGGGAACGGGTGGCAAGAGGAGGAGGAACGGGAGGCAAGAGGGAGGGAACGGGAGGGGGGGGACGGGAGGCAAGAGGAGGGGAACTGGAGGCAAGAGGGAGGGAACGGGAGGGGGGGAACTGGAGGCAGGAGAGGGGGAACGGGAGGCAGGAGGGGGGGAACTGGAGGCAGGAGAGGGGGAACGGGAGGCAGGAGGGGGGGAACGGGAGGCAGGAGGAAGGGGGGAATGGGAGGCAAGAGGGGGGGAACGGGAGGCAAGAGGGGGGGGGACTGGAGGCAGGAGGGGGGGGACTGGAGGCAGGAGGGAACGGGAGGGGGGAACAGGAGGCATGAGGGGGGAACGGGAGGCATGAGGAAGGGGGGAACGGGAGGCAGGAGGAGGGGGAACGGGAGGCAGGAGGAGGGGGGAACGGGAGGCAGGGGGGGGGACGGGAGGGGGGAACGGAAGGCAGGAACGGGAGGGGGAACTGGAGGCAGGAGGGGAGAACAGGAGGCAGGAGGGTGGAACGGGAGGGGGGAACTGGAGGCAGGAGGGGGGGACGGGAGGGGGGAACGGGAGGCAGGAACGGGAGGGGGGACCTGGAGGCAGGGGGGGTGAACGGGAGGCAGGAGGAGGGGGGGAACGGGAGGCAGGAGGAGGGGGGGAACGGGAGGCAAGAGGAGGGAACGGGAGGGGGGAACGGGAGGCAGGAGGGGGGAACTGGAGGCGGGAACGGGGAACTGGAGGGGGGAACGGGAGGGAGGGTCAGGAGGCAGGAGGGGGGAACGAGAGGCAGGAGGGGGTGACGGGAGGGGGGAACTGGAGGCAGGAGGGGGGGGACAGGAGGCAGGAGGGGGGGACAGGAGGCAGGAGGGAGGGAGGGGAGGACGGGAGGGGGGACGGGAGGGGGGAACAGGAGGCAGAAGGGGGGGAGACTAGAGGCAGGAGGGGGGAACGGGAGGCAGGAGGTGGGGACTGGAAGCAGGAGGGGGAAACGGGAGGCATGAGGGGGGAACGGGAGGCATGAGGGGGGAACGGGAGGCATGAGGGAGCGACGGGAGGCATGACGGAGCGACGGGAGGCAGGGGAATGGGAGGCAGGAGGGGTTGACGGGAGGGGGGAACTGGAGGCAGGAGGAGGGAACAGGAGGCAGGAGGGGGGGACGGGAGGGGGGAACGGGAGACGGGAGGGGGAGGGCGGGAGACAGGAGGAGGGGGGGAACGGGAGGCAAGAGGGGGGGAACGGGAGGCAGGAGAGGGGGGCCGGGAGGCAGGAGGGGGGAACTGGAGGCGGGAACGGGAGGGAGGGACAGGAGGCAGGAGGGGGGAACGGGAGGCAGGAGGGGGGGACAGGAGGCAGGAGCGAGGGAGGGAGGGGAGGACGGGAGGCAGGAGGGGGGGACGGGAGGGGGCAACTGGAGGCAGGAGGGAGGGACAGGAGGCAGGAGGGGGGGGGACGGGAGGCAGGAGGGGGGGGGTTGCAGGCAGTAGGGGGGAACTGGAGGCAGGAGGGGGGGGAGGGGGGGTATAGTAACACGTCACATCTAGAAGCTGAACACAGGTGTTATTTCTATTCAGGGAGGTCTAGTAGCAGCGAGAACCAGTTATAACTCCCTGAGGTGTATGCTAGCTCACCCGCCATCTTGGATATAAAAGCATTCGCCATCTTAGATATAAAAGCATTCGCCATCTTAGATATAAAAGCATTCGCCATCTTAGATATAAAAGCATTATGCCGTTAGGGTGGATGTAGCCTAGGCTAGAGGCAGTTCCACTATATCTCTTCATTATACCGTTAGGGTGGATGTAGCCTAGGCTAGAGGCAGTTCCACCATATCTCTTCATTATACCGTTAGGGTGGATGTAGCCTAGGCAGTTCCACCATATATCTTCATTATACCGTTAGGGTGGATGTAGCCTAGGCTAGAGGCAGTTCCACCATATCTCTTCATTATACCGTTAGGGTGGATGTAGCCTAGGCAGTTCCACCATATATCTTTATTATACCGTTAGGGTGGATGTAGCCTAGGCTAGAGGCAGTTCCACCATATCTCTTCATTATACCGTTAGGGTGGATGTAGCCTAGGCTAGAGGCAGTTCCACCATATCTCTTCATTATGCCGTTAGGGTGGATGTAGCCTAGGCTAGAGGCAGTTCCACCATATCTCTTCATTATGCCGTTAGGGTGGATGTAGCCTAGGTAGTTCCACCATATCTCTTCATTATGCCGTTAGGGTGGATGTAGCCTAGGCTAGAGGCAGTTCCACCATATCTCTTCATTATGACGTTAGGGTGGATGTAGCCTAGGTAGTTCCACCATATCTCTTCATTATGCCGTTAGGGTGGATGTAGTCTAGGCAGTTCCACCATATCTCTTCCTTATGCCGTTAGGGTGGATGTAGCCTAGGTAGTTCCACCATATCTCTTCATTATACCGTTAGGGTGGATGTAGCCTAGGCTAGAGGCAGTTCCACCATATCTCTTCATTATGCCGTTAGGGTGGATGTAGCCTAGGCTAGAGGCAGTTCCACCATATCTCTTCATTATGCCGTTAGGGTGGATGTAGCCTAGGCAGTTCCACCATATCTCTTCATTATGCCGTTAGGGTGGATGTAGCCTAGGCTAGAGGTAGTTCCACCATATCTCTTCATTATGCCGTTAGGGTGGATGTAGCCTAGGCAGTTCCACCATATCTCTTCATTATGCCGTTAGGGTGGATGTAGCCTAGGCTAGAGGCAGTTCCACCATATCTCTTCATTATGCCGTTAGGGTGGATGTAGTCTAGGCAGTTCCACCATATCTCTTCATTATGCCGTTAGGGTTGATGTAGCCTAGGCTAGAGGCAGTTCAACCATATATCTTCATTATGCCGTTAGGGTGGATGTAGCCTAGGCTAGAGGCAGTTCCACCATATCTCTTCATTATGCCGTTAGGGTGGATGTAGCCTAGGCAGTTCCACCATATCTCATCATTATGCCGTTAGGGTGGATGTAGCCTAGGCTAGAGGCAGTTCCACCATATCTCTTCATTATGCCGTTAGGGTGGATGTAGCCTAGGTAGTTCCACCATATCTCTTCATTATGCCGTTAGGGTGGATGTAGCCTAGGCAGTTCCACCATATCTCTTCATTATGCCGTTAGGGTGGATGTAGCCTAGGCTAGAGGCAGTTCAACCATATCTCTTCATTATACCGTTAGGGTGGATGTAGCCTAGGCTAGAGGCAGTTCCACTATATCTCTTCATTATGCCCTTAGGGTGGATGTAGCCTAGGCAGTTCCACCATATCTCTTCATTATGCTGTTAGGGTGGATGTAGCCTAGGCTAGAGGCAGTTCCACTATATCTCTTCATTATGCCGTTAGGGTGGATGTAGTCTAGGCAGTTCCACCATATCTCTTTATTATGCCGTTAGGGTGGATGTAGCCTAGGCAGTTCCACCATATCTCTTCATTATGCCGTTAGGGTGGATGTAGTCTAGGCAGTTCCACCATATCTCTTCATTATGCCGTTAGGGTGGATGTAGCCTAGGCAGTTCCACCATATCTCTTCATTATGCCGTTAGGGTGGATGTAGCCTAGGCTAGAGGCAGTTCAACCATATCTCTTCATTATGCCGTTAGGGTGGATGTAGCCTAGGCAGTTCCACCATATCTCTTCATTATGCCGTTAGGGTGGATGTAGCCTAGGCAGTTCCACCATATCTCTTCATTATGCCGTTAGGGTGGATGTAGCCTAGGCTAGAGGCAGTTCCACTATATCTCTTCATTACGCCATTAGGGTGGATGTAGTCTAGGCTAGAGGTAGTTCCACCATATCTCTTCATTATGCCGTTAGGGTGGATGTAGCCTAGGCAGTTCCACCATATCTCTTCATTATGCCGTTAGGGTGGATGTAGCCTAGGCTGGAGGCAGTTCCACCATATCTCTTCATTATGCCGTTAGGGTGGATGTAGTCTAGGCAGTTCCACCATATCTCTTTATTATGCCGTTAGGGTGGATGTAGTCTAGGCAGTTCCACCATATCTCTTCCTTATGCCGTTAGGGTGGATGTAGCCTAGGTAGTTCCACCATATCTCTTCATTATACCGTTAGGGTGGATGTAGCCTAGGCTAGAGGCAGTTCCACCATATCTCTTCATTATGCCGTTAGGGTGGATGTAGCCTAGGCTAGAGGCAGTTCCACCATATCTCTTCATTATGCCGTTAGGGTGGATGTAGCCTAGGCAGTTCCACCATATCTCTTCATTATGCCGTTAGGGTGGATGTAGCCTAGGCTAGAGGCAGTTCCACCATATCTCTTTATTATGCCGTTAGGGTGGATGTAGCCTAGGCTAGAGGCAGTTCCACTATATCTCTTCATTATGCCGTTAGGGTGGATGTAGCCTAGGCAGTTCAACCATATCTCTTCATTATACCGTTAGGGAGGATGTAGCCTAGGCTAGAGGCAGTTCAACCATATCTCTTCATTATACCGTTAGGGTGGATGTAGCCTAGGTAGTTCCACCATATCTCTTCATTATGCCGTTAGGGTGGATGTAGCCTAGGCAGTTCCACCATATCTCTTCATTATGCCGTTAGGGTGGATGTAGCCTAGGCTAGAGGCAGTTCCACCATATCTCTTCATTATGCCGTTAGGGTGGATGTAGTCTAGGCAGTTCCACCATATCTCTTCATTATGCCGTTAGGGTGGATGTAGCCTAGGCTAGAGGCAGTTCAACCATATATCTTCATTATGCCGTTAGGGTGGATGTAGCCTAGGCAGTTCCACCATATCTCATCATTATGCCGTTAGGGTGGATGTAGCCTAGGCTAGAGGCAGTTCCACCATATCTCTTCATTATGCCGTTAGGGTGGATGTAGCCTAGGCAGTTCCACCATATCTCTTCATTATGCCGTTAGGGTGGATGTAGCCTAGGCTAGAGGCAGTTCAACCATATCTCTTCATTATACCGTTAGGGTGGATGTAGCCTAGGCTAGAGGCAGTTCCACTATATCTCTTCATTATGCCCTTAGGGTGGATGTAGCCTAGGCAGTTCCACCATATCTCTTCATTATGCTGTTAGGGTGGATGTAGCCTAGGCTAGAGGCAGTTCCACTATATCTCTTCATTATGCCGTTAGGGTGGATGTAGTCTAGGCAGTTCCACCATATCTCTTTATTATGCCGTTAGGGTGGATGTAGCCTAGGCAGTTCCACCATATCTCTTCATTATGCCGTTAGGGTGGATGTAGTCTAGGCAGTTCCACCATATCTCTTCATTATGCCGTTAGGGTGGATGTAGTCTAGGCAGTTCCACCATATCTCTTCATTATGCCGTTAGGGTGGATGTAGCCTAGGCAGTTCCACCATATCTCTTCATTATGCCGTTAGGGTGGATGTAGCCTAGGCTAGAGGCAGTTCAACCATATCTCTTCATTATGCCGTTAGGGTGGATGTAGCCTAGGCAGTTCCACCATATCTCTTCATTATGCCATTAGGGTGGATGTAGCCTAGGCTAGAGGCAGTTCCACCATATCTCTTCATTATGCCGTTAGGGTGGATGTAGCCTAGGCTAGAGGCAGTTCCACCATATCTCTTCATTATGCCGTTAGGGTGGATGTAGCCTAGGCAGTTCCACCATATCTCTTCATTATGCCGTTAGGGTGGATGTAGCCTAGGCTAGAGGCAGTTCCACTATATCTCTTCATTACGCCATTAGGGTGGATGTAGCCTAGGCTAGAGGTAGTTCCACCATATCTCTTCATTATGCCGTTAGGGTGGATGTAGTCTAGGCAGTTCCACCATATCTCTTTATTATGCCGTTAGGGTGGATGTAGCCTAGGCAGTTCCACCATATCTCTTCATTATGCCATTAGGGTGGATGTAGCCTAGGCTAGAGGCAGTTCCACCATATCTCTTCATTATGCCGTTAGGGTGGATGTAGCCTAGGCTAGAGGCAGTTCCACCATATCTCTTCATTATGCCGTTAGGGTGGATGTAGCCTAGGCAGTTCCACCATATCTCTTCATTATGCCGTTAGGGTGGATGTAGCCTAGGCTAGAGGCAGTTCCACTATATCTCTTCATTACGCCATTAGGGTGGATGTAGCCTAGGCTAGAGGTAGTTCCACCATATCTCTTCATTATGCCGTTAGGGTGGATGTAGTCTAGGCAGTTCCACCATATCTCTTTATTATGCCGTTAGGGTGGATGTAGCCTAGGCAGTTCCACCATATGTCTTCATGATGCCGTTAGGGTGGAGGTAGCCTAGGCAGTTCCACCATATCTCTTCATGATGCCGTTAGGGTGGATGTAGCCTAGGCAGTTCCACCATATCTCTTCATTATGCCGTTAGGGTGGATGTAGCCTAGGCAGTTCCGCCATATCTCTTCATTATGCCGTTAGGGTGGATGTAGCCTAGGCTAGAGGCAGTTCCACTATATCTCTTCATTATGCCATTAGGGTGGATGTAGCCTAGGCTAGAGGTAGTTCCACCATATCTCTTCATTATGCCGTTAGGGTGGATGTAGCCTAGGCAGTTCCACCATATCTCTTCATTATGCCGTTAGGGTGGATGTAGCCTAGGCTGGAGGCAGTTCCACCATATCTCTTCATTATGCCGTTAGGGTGGATGTAGTCTAGGCAGTTCCACCATATCTATTTATTAAGCCGTTAGGGTGGATGTAGCCTAGGCAGTTCCACCATATCTCTTCATTATGCCGTTAGGGTGGATGTAGTCTAGGCAGTTCCACCATATCTCATCATTATGCCGTTAGGGTGGATGTAGCCTAGGCTAGAGGCAGTTCCACCATATCTCTTCATTATGCCGTTAGGGTGGATGTAGCCTAGGCAGTTCCACTATATCTCTTCATTATGCCGTTAGGGTGGATGTAGCCTAGGCTAGAGGCAGTTCAACCATATCTCTTCATTATGCCGTTAGGGTGGATGTAGCCTAGGCTAGAGGCAGTTCCACCATATCTCTTCATTATGCCGTTAGGGTGGATGTAGCCTAGGTAGTTCCACCATATCTCTTCATTATGCCGTTAGGGTGGATGTAGCCTAGGCAGTTCCACCATATCTCTTCATTATGCCGTTAGGGTGGATGTAGCCTAGGCAGTTCCACCATATCTCTTCATTATGCCGTTAGGGTGGATGTAGCCTAGGCAGTTCCACCATATCTCTTCATTATGCCGTTAGGGTGGATGTAGCCTAGGCAGTTCTACCATGTCTCTTCATTATGCCGTTAGGGTGGATGTAGCCTAGGCAGTTCCACCATATCTCTTCATTATGCCGTTAGGGTGGATGTAGCCTAGGCTAGAGGCAGTTCCACTATATCTCTTCATTATGCCGTTAGGGTGGATGTAGCCTAGGCTAGAGGCAGTTCCACCATATCTCTTCATTATGCCGTTAGGGTGGATGTAGTCTAGGCAGTTCCACCATATCTCTTCATTATGCCGTTAGGGTGGATGTAGCCTAGGCTGGAGGCAGTTCCACCATATCTCTTCATGATGCCGTTAGGGTGGATGTAGCCTAGGCAGTTCCACCATATCTCTTCATGATGCCGTTAGGGTGGATGTAGCCTAGGCAGTTCCACCATATCTCTTCATTATGCCGTTAGGGTGGATGTAGCCTAGGCAGTCCCACCATATCTCTTCATGATGCCGTTAGGGTGGATGTAGCCTAGGCAGTTCCACCATATCTCTTCATTATGCCGTTAGGGTGGATGTAGCCTAGGCTAGAGGCAGTTCCACCATATCTCTTCATTATGCCGTTAGGGTGGATGTAGCCTAGGCAGTTCCACCATATCTCTTCATTATGCCGTTAGGGTGGATGTAGCCTAGGCTAGAGGCAGTTCCACCATATCTCTTCATTATGCCGTTAGGGTGGATGTAGCCTAGGCAGTTCCACCATATCTCTTCATGATGCCGTTAGGGTGGATGTAGCCTAGGTAGTTCCACCATATCTCTTCATTATGCCGTTAGGGTGGATGTAGCCTAGGCAGTTCCACCATATCTCTTCATGATGCCGTTAGGGTGGATGTAGCCTAGGTAGTTCCACCATATCTCTTCATTATGCCGTTAGGGTGGATGTAGTCTAGGCAGTTCCACTATATCTCTTCATTATGACGTTAGGGTGGATGTAGTCTAGGCAGTTCCACTATATCTCTTCATTATGCCGTTAGGGTGGATGTAGCCTAGGCTAGAGGCAGTTCCACTATATCTCTGCATTATGCCGTTATAGTGGAACTGCCTAGACTACATCCACCCTATCTCTTCATTATGACGTTAGGGTGGATGTAGCCTAGGCTAGAGGCAGTTCCACCATATCTCTTCATTATGCCGTTAGGGTGGATGTAGCCTAGGCAGTTCTACCATATCTCTTCATTATGCCGTTAGGGTGGATGTAGCCTAGGCAGTTCCACCATATCTCTTCATTATGCCGTTAGGGTGGATGTAGCCTAGGCTAGAGGCAGTTCCACTATATCTCTTCATTATGCCGTTAGGGTGGATGTAGCCTAGGCTAGAGGCAGTTCCACCATATCTCTTCATTATGCCGTTAGGGTGGATGTAGTCTAGGCAGTTCCACCATATCTCTTCATTATGCCGTTAGGGTGGATGTAGCCTAGGCTGGAGGCAGTTCCACCATATCTCTTCATGATGCCGTTAGGGTGGATGTAGCCTAGGCAGTTCCACCATATCTCTTCATTATGCCGTTAGGGTGGATGTAGCCTAGGCAGTTCCACCATATCTCTTCATTATGCCGTTAGGGTGGATGTAGCCTAGGCAGTTCCACCATATCTCTTCATGATGCCGTTAGGGTGGATGTAGCCTAGGCAGTTCCACCATATCTCTTCATTATGCCGTTAGGGCGGATGTAGCCTAGGCTAGAGGCAGTTCCACCATATCTCTTCATTATGCCGTTAGGGTGGATGTAGCCTAGGCAGTTCCACCATATCTCTTCATTATGCCGTTAGGGTGGATGTAGCCTAGGCTAGAGGCAGTTCCACCATATCTCTTCATTATGCCGTTAGGGTGGATGTAGCCTAGGCAGTTCCACCATATCTCTTCATGATGCCGTTAGGGTGGATGTAGCCTAGGTAGTTCCACCATATCTCTTCATTATGCCGTTAGGGTGGATGTAGCCTAGGCAGTTCCACCATATCTCTTCATGATGCCGTTAGGGTGGATGTAGCCTAGGTAGTTCCACCATATCTCTTCATTATGCCGTTAGGGTGGATGTAGTCTAGGCAGTTCCACTATATCTCTTCATTATGACGTTAGGGTGGATGTAGTCTAGGCAGTTCCACTATATCTCTTCATTATGCCGTTAGGGTGGATGTAGCCTAGGCTAGAGGCAGTTCCACTATATCTCTGCATTATGCCGTTAGGGTGGATGTAGTCTAGGCAGTTCCACTATATCTCTTCATTATGACGTTAGGGTGGATGTAGCCTAGGCTAGAGGCAGTTCCACCATATCTCTTCATTATGCCGTTAGGGTGGATGTAGCCTAGGCAGTTCCACCATATCTCTTCATTATGCCGTTAGGGTGGATGTAGCCTAGGCTAGAGGCAGTTCCACCATATCTCTTCATTATGCCGTTAGGGTGGATGTAGTCTAGGCAGTTCCACCATATCTCATCATTATGCCGTTAGGGTGGATGTAGCCTAGGCTAGAGGCAGTTCCACCATATATCTTCATTATGCCGTTAGGGTGGATGTAGTCTAGGCAGTTCCACCATATCTCTTCATTATGCCGTTAGGGTGGATGTAGCCTAGGCTGGAGGCAGTTCCACCATATCTCATCATTATGCCGTTAGGGTGGATGTAGCCTAGGCAGTTCCACCATATCTCTTCATTATGCCGTTAGGGTGGATGTAGCCTAGGCTAGAGGCAGTTCCACCATATCTCTTCATTATGCCGTTAGGGTGGATGTAGTCTAGGCAGTTCCACCATATCTCTTCATTATGCCGTTAGGATGGATGTAGCCTAGGCAGTTCCACCATATCTCTTCATTATGCCGTTAGGGTGGATGTAGCCTAGGCTAGAGGCAGTTCCACCATATCTCTTCATTATGCCGTTAGGGTGGATGTAGCCTAGGCTAGAGGCAGTTCCACTATATCTCTTCATTATGCCGTTAAGATGGATGTAGCCTAGGCTAGAGGCAGTTCCACTATATCTCTTCATTATGCCGTTAGGGTGGATGTAGCCTAGGCTAGAGGCAGTTCCACCATATCTCTTCATTATGCCGTTAGGGTGGATGTAGCCTAGGCTAGAGGCAGTTCCACCATATCTCTTCATTATGCCGTTAGGGTGGATGTAGCCTAGGCAGTTCCACCATATCTCTTCATTATGCCGTTAGGGTGGATGTAGCCTAGGCAGTTCCACCATATCTCTTCATTATGCCGTTAGGGTGGATGTAGCCTAGGCTAGAGGCAGTTCCACCATATTTCGTCATTATTCATTTTGTTATTCTGGTCATCCCTCAGGCTGGGAACTCTAAATAGTAGTAGTAGTAGTAGTATATAGTCTTCGGCATCCCAACACTCTGGACAGCTACTTTCACCTGCCTTTGTAGATCTCATAAAAGTATGTGTGATTGACTGATAGAAATAAATTACAATGAAATGCCCTATGGGACATTCTGACTCCAGGCAATCCTTTACTTGTCCAAGACGTACTCACAATCAAATGTCTTGCAAAAATAACATTTCATTGGAAGCATCATTAAATGGTTCTTATAACAGACATAGCTGTCCCAGAGCACCCAGTGGGATCCCTGTAGCATATCCAGTACAGGCTCTGAACCAGAGGCAAGAGAGAGATTGGTGGCCACTGTTTAGGGTCAGGGGGGGGGGGGGGGGGGGGGGGGGTCGGTCACTACTCACATTCTTGCCCTTGTCCTGCAGCAGTTTGAGGTTAACTTTACACTGTTCCAGCTCCTCGTTGATGGATCGTTTCTCCTGCTCTGTCCTCTCATAACGCTGCCTCAGATCACACAGCATGTTCTGAGTGTCCTCATACTGTGGGGGGAGAGAGAGAAGGGTGGGAGAGAGAGAGAAGGGTGGGAGAGAAGAGTGGGAGAGAGAGGTAGAGAGGGAGAGAGAAGGGTGGGAGAGAGAGAGAGAAGGGTGGGAGTGAGAGAGAGAAGGGTGGGAGAGAGAGAGAGAAGGGTGGGAGAGAGAGAGAGAAGGGTGGGAGAGAGAGAGAGAAGGGTGGGAGAGAGAGAGAGAAAGGTGGGAGAGAAGGGTGGGAGAGAGAGAGAAGGGTGGGAGAGAGAGAGAAGGGTGGGAGAGAAGGGTGGGAGAGAGAGGTAGAGAGAGAGAGAGAAGGGTGGGAGAGAGAGAGAGAAGGGTGGGAGAGAGAGAGAGAAGGGTGGGAGAGAGAGAGAGAAGGGTGGGAGAGAGAGAGAGAAGGGTGGGAGAGAGAGAGAAGGGTGGGAGAGAGAGAGAGAAGGGTGGGAGAGAGAGAGAGAAGGGTGGGAGAGAGAGAGAAGGGTGGGAGAGAGAGAGAGAAGGGTGGGAGAGAGAGAGAAGGGTGGGAGAGAGAGAGAGAAGGGTGGGAGAGAGAGAGAGAAGGGTGGGAGAGAGAGAGAGAAGGGTGGGAGAGAGAGAGAGAAGGGTGGGAGAGAGAGAGAGAAGGGTGGGAGAGAGAGAGAGAAGGGTGGGAGAGAGAGAGAGAAGGGTGGGAGAGAGAGAGAGAAGGGTGGGAGAGAGAGAGAGAAGGGTGGGAGAAAGAGAGAAGGGTGGGAGAGAGAGAGAAGGGTGGGAGAGAGAGAAGGGTGGGAGAGAGAGAGAGAAGGGTGGGAGAGAGAGAGAGAAGGGTGGGAGAGAGAGAGAAGGGTGGGAGAGAGAGAGAAGGGTGGGAGAGAGAGAGAAGGGGGGAGAGAGAGAGAAGGGGGGAGAGAGAGAGAAGGGTGGGAGAGAGAGAGAAGGGTGGGAGAGAGAGAGAGAGAAGGGTGGGAGAGAGAGAGAGAGAAGGGTGGGAGAGAGAGAGAAGGGTGGGAGAGAGAGAGAAGGGTGGGAGAGAGAGAGAAGGGTGGGAGAGAGAGAGAGAAGGGTGGGAGAGAGAGAGAAGGGTGGGAGAGAGAGAGAGAGAAGGGTGGGAGAGAGAGAGAAGCAACAGAAAGCATCAGACACGTGTTTGTACCATACCTCTCTCTGCAGGCTAAGTGTCCTGCTAGCAGCCTGGTCCAGCTGTGTGTGTCCTGTATGATAATACCTCTCTCTGTGTCCTGCTAGCAGCCTGGTCCAGCTGTGTGTGTCCTGTATGATAATACCTCTCTCTGTGTCCTGCTAGCAGCCTGGTCCAGCTGTGTGTGTACTGTATGATAATACCTCTCTCTGTGTCCTGCTAGCAGCCTGGTCCAGCTGTGTGTGTACTGTATGATAATACCTCTCTCTGTGTCCTGCTAGCAGCCTGGTCCAGCTGTGTGTGTACTGTATGATAATACCTCTCTCTGTGTCCTGCTAGCAGCCTGGTCCAGCTGTGTGTGTACTGTCTGCTAATACCTCTCTGTGTCCTGCTAGCAGCCTGGTCCAGCTGTGTGTGTACTGTATGATAATACCTCTCTCTGTATCCTGCTAGCAGCCTGGTCCAGCTGTGTGTGTCCTGTATGATAATACCTCTCTCTGTGTCCTGCTAGCAGCCTGGTCCAGCTGTGTGTGTACTGTCTGCTAATACCTCTCTGTGTCCTGCTAGCAGCCTGGTCCAGCTGTGTGTGTCCTGTATGATAATACCTCTCTCTGTGTCCTGCTAGCAGCCTGGTCCAGCTGTGTGTGTCCTGTATGATAATACCTCTCTCTGTGTCCTGCTAGCAGCCTGGTCCAGCTGTGTGTCCTGCTAGCAGCCTGGTCCAGCTGTGTGTGTCCTGTATGATAATACCTCTCTCTGTGTCCTGCTAGCAGCCTGGTCCAGCTGTGTGTGTACTGTATGATAATACCTCTCTCTGTGTCCTGCTAGCAGCCTGGTCCAGCTGTGTGTCCTGCTAGCAGCCTGGTCCAGCTGTGTGTGTCCTGTATGATAATACCTCTCTCTGTGTCCTGCTAGCAGCCTGGTCCAGCTGTGTGTGTACTGTCTGCTAATACCTCTCTCTGTGTCCTGCTAGCAGCCTGGTCCAGCTGTGTGTGTCCTGTATGATAATACCTCTCTCTGTGTCCTGCTAGCAGCCTGGTCCAGCTGTGTGTGTACTGTATGATAATACCTCTCTCTGTGTCCTGCTAGCAGCCTGGTCCAGCTGTGTGTGTACTGTCTGCTAATACCTCTCTCTGTGTCCTGCTAGCAGCCTGGTCCAGCTGTGTGTGTCCTGTATGATAATACCTCTCTCTGTGTCCTGCTAGCAGCCTGGTCCAGCTGTGTGTGTCCTGTATGATAATACCTCTCTCTGTGTCCTGCTAGCAGCCTGGTCCAGCTGTGTGTGTACTGTCTGCTAATACCTCTCTCTGTGTCCTGCTAGCAGCCTGGTCCAGCTGTGTGTGTCCTGTATGATAATACCGCTCTCTGTGTCCTGCTAGCAGCCTGGTCCAGCTGTGTGTGTACTGTCTGCTAATACCTCTCTCTGTGTCCTGCTAGCAGCCTGGTCCAGCTGTGTGTGTCCTGTATGATAATACCTCTCTCTGTGTCCTGCTAGCAGCCTGGTCCAGCTGTGTGTGTACTGTCTGATAATACCTCTCTCTGTGTCCTGCTAGCAGCCTGGTCCAGCTGTGTGTCCTGCTAGCAGCCTGGTCCAGCTGTGTGTGTCCTGTATGATAATACCTCTCTCTGTGTCCTGCTAGCAGCCTGGTCCAGCTGTGTGTGTCCTGTATGATAATACCTCTCTCTGTGTCCTGCTAGCAGCCTGGTCCAGCTGTGTGTGTACTGTATGATAATACCTCTCTCTGTGTCCTGCTAGCAGCCTGGTCCAGCTGTGTGTGTCCTGTATGATAATACCTCTCTCTGTGTCCTGCTAGCAGCCTGGTCCAGCTGTGTGTGTCCTGTATGATAATACCTCTCTCTGTGTCCTGCTAGCAGCCTGGTCCAGCTGTGTGTGTCCTGTATGATAATACCTCTCTCTGTGTCCTGCTAGCAGCCTGGTCCAGCTGTGTGTGTACTGTATGATAATACCTCTCTCTGTGTCCTGCTAGCAGCCTGGTCCAGCTGTGTGTGTACTGTATGATAATACCTCTCTCTGTGTCCTGCTAGCAGCCTGGTCCAGCTGTGTGTGTACTGTATGATAATACCTCTCTCTGTGTCCTGCTAGCAGCCTGGTCCAGCTGTGTGTGTCCTGTATGATAATACCTCTCTCTGTGTCCTGCTAGCAGCCTGGTCCAGCTGTGTGTGTCCTGTATGATAATACCTCTCTCTGTGTCCTGCTAGCAGCCTGGTCCAGCTGTGTGTGTACTGTCTGCTAATACCTCTCTCTGTGTCCTGCTAGCAGCCTGGTCCAGCTGTGTGTGTCCTGTATGATAATACCTCTCTCTGTGTCCTGCTAGCAGCCTGGTCCAGCTGTGTGTGTACTGTCTGCTAATACCTCTCTCTGTGTCCTGCTAGCAGCCTGGTCCAGCTGTGTGTGTCCTGTATGATAATACCTCTCTCTGTGTCCTGCTAGCAGCCTGGTCCAGCTGTGTGTGTACTGTCTGATAATACCTCTCTCTGTGTCCTGCTAGCAGCCTGGTCCAGCTGTGTGTCCTGCTAGCAGCCTGGTCCAGCTGTGTGTGTCCTGTATGATAATACCTCTCTCTGTGTCCTGCTAGCAGCCTGGTCCAGCTGTGTGTGTCCTGTATGATAATACCTCTCTCTGTGTCCTGCTAGCAGCCTGGTCCAGCTGTGTGTGTACTGTATGATAATACCTCTCTCTGTGTCCTGCTAGCAGCCTGGTCCAGCTGTGTGTGTCCTGTATGATAATACCTCTCTCTGTGTCCTGCTAGCAGCCTGGTCCAGCTGTGTGTGTCCTGTATGATAATACCTCTCTCTGTGTCCTGCTAGCAGCCTGGTCCAGCTGTGTGTGTCCTGTATGATAATACCTCTCTCTGTGTCCTGCTAGCAGCCTGGTCCAGCTGTGTGTGTACTGTATGATAATACCTCTCTCTGTGTCCTGCTAGCAGCCTGGTCCAGCTGTGTGTGTACTGTATGATAATACCTCTCTCTGTGTCCTGCTAGCAGCCTGGTCCAGCTGTGTGTGTCCTGTATGATAATACCTCTCTCTGCAGGCTCTGTGTCCTGCTAGCAGCCTGGTCCAGCTGTGTGTGTCCTGTATGATAATACCTCTCTCTGTATCCTGCTAGCAGCCTGGTCCAGCTGTGTGTGTCCTGTATGATAATACCTCTCTCTGTATCCTGCTAGCAGCCTGGTCCAGCTGTGTGTGTCCTGTATGATAATACCTCTCTCTGTGTCCTGCTAGCAGCCTGGTCCAGCTGTGTGTGTCCTGTATGATAATACCTCTCTCTGTGTCCTGCTAGCAGCCTGGTCCAGCTGTGTGTGTACTGTATGATAATACCTCTCTCTGTGTCCTGCTAGCAGCCTGGTCCAGCTGTGTGTGTCCTGTATGATAATACCTCTCTCTGTGTCCTGCTAGCAGCCTGGTCCAGCTGTGTGTGTACTGTATGATAATACCTCTCTCTGTGTCCTGCTAGCAGCCTGGTCCAGCTGTGTGTGTACTGTATGATAATACCTCTCTCTGTATCCTGCTAGCAGCCTGGTCCAGCTGTGTGTGTACTGTATGATAATACCTCTCTCTGTATCCTGCTAGCAGCCTGGTCCAGCTGTGTGTGTCCTGTATGATAATACCTCTCTCTGTGTCCTGCTAGCAGCCTGGTCCAGCTGTGTGTGTCCTGTATGATAATACCTTTCTCTGTGTCCTGCTAGCAGCCTGGTCCAGCTGTGTGTGTCCTGTATGATAATACCTTTCCCTGTGTCCTGCTAGCAGCCTGGTCCAGCTGTGTGTGTCCTGTATGATAATACCTCTCTCTGTGTCCTGCTAGCAGCCTGGTCCAGCTGTGTGTGTCCTGTATGATAATACCTCTCTCTGTGTCCTGCTAGCAGCCTGGTCCAGCTGTGTGTCCTGCTAGCAGCCTGGTCCAGCTGTGTGTGTCCTGTATGATAATACCTCTCTCTGTGTCCTGCTAGCAGCCTGGTCCAGCTGTGTGTCCTGCTAGCAGCCTGGTCCAGCTGTGTGTCCTGCTAGCAGCCTGGTCCAGCTGTGTGTGTCCTGTATGATAATACCTCTCTCTGTGTCCTGCTAGCAGCCTGGTCCAGCTGTGTGTCCTGCTAGCAGCCTGGTCCAGCTGTGTGTGTCCTGTATGATAATACCTCTCTCTGTGTCCTGCTAGCAGCCTGGTCCAGCTGTGTGTGTCCTGTATGATAATACCTCTCTCTGCAGGCTCTGTGTCCTGCTAGCAGCCTGGTCCAGCTGTGTGTGTCCTGTATGATAATACCTCTCTCTGTGTCCTGCTAGCAGCCTGGTCCAGCTGTGTGTGTCCTGTATGATAATACCTCTCTCTGTGTCCTGCTAGCAGCCTGGTCCAGCTGTGTGTGTCCTGTATGATAATACCTCTCTCTGTGTCCTGCTAGCAGCCTGGTCCAGCTGTGTGTCCTGCTAGCAGCCTGGTCCAGCTGTGTGTGTCCTGTATGATAATACCTCTCTCTGTGTCCTGCTAGCAGCCTGGTCCAGCTGTGTGTCCTGCTAGCAGCCTGGTCCAGCTGTGTGTCCTGCTAGCAGCCTGGTCCAGCTGTGTGTGTCCTGTATGATAATACCTCTCTCTGTGTCCTGCTAGCAGCCTGGTCCAGCTGTGTGTGTCCTGTATGATAATACCTCTCTCTGCAGGCTCTGTGTCCTGCTAGCAGCCTGGTCCAGCTGTGTGTGTCCTGTATGATAATACCTCTCTCTGTGTCCTGCTAGCAGCCTGGTCCAGCTGTGTGTGTCCTGTATGATAATACCTCTCTCTGTGTCCTGCTAGCAGCCTGGTCCAGCTGTGTGTGTCCTGTATGATAATACCTCTCTCTGTGTCCTGCTAGCAGCCTGGTCCAGCTGTGTGTGTCCTGTATGATAATACCTCTCTCTGTGTCCTGCTAGCAGCCTGGTCCAGCTGTGTGTGTACTGTCTGCTAATACCTCTCTCTGTGTCCTGCTAGCAGCCTGGTCCAGCTGTGTGTGTCCTGTATGATAATACCTCTCTCTGTGTCCTGCTAGCAGCCTGGTCCAGCTGTGTGTGTACTGTATGATAATACCTCTCTCTGTGTCCTGCTAGCAGCCTGGTCCAGCTGTGTGTGTCCTGTATGATAATACCTCTCTCTGTGTCCTGCTAGCAGCCTGGTCCAGCTGTGTGTGTCCTGTATGATAATACCTCTCTCTGTGTCCTGCTAGCAGCCTGGTCCAGCTGTGTGTGTCCTGTATGATAATACCTCTCTCTGTGTCCTGCTAGCAGCCTGGTCCAGCTGTGTGTGTCCTGTATGATAATACCTCTCTCTGTGTCCTGCTAGCAGCCTGGTCCAGCTGTGTGTGTCCTGTATGATAATACCTCTCTCTGTGTCCTGCTAGCAGCCTGGTCCAGCTGTGTGTGTCCTGTATGATAATACCTCTCTCTGTGTCCTGCTAGCAGCCTGGTCCAGCTGTGTGTGTCCTGTATGATAATACCTCTCTCTGTGTCCTGCTAGCAGCCTGGTCCAGCTGTGTGTGTACTGTCTGATAATACCTCTCTCTGTGTCCTGCTAGCAGCCTGGTCCAGCTGTGTGTCCTGCTAGCAGCCTGGTCCAGCTGTGTGTGTCCTGTATGATAATACCTCTCTCTGTGTCCTGCTAGCAGCCTGGTCCAGCTGTGTGTGTCCTGTATGATAATACCTCTCTCTGTGTCCTGCTAGCAGCCTGGTCCAGCTGTGTGTCCTGCTAGCAGCCTGGTCCAGCTGTGTGTGTCCTGTATGATAATACCTCTCTCTGTGTCCTGCTAGCAGCCTGGTCCAGCTGTGTGTGTCCTGTATGATAATACCTCTCTCTGTGTCCTGCTAGCAGCCTGGTCCAGCTGTGTGTCCTGCTAGCAGCCTGGTCCAGCTGTGTGTGTCCTGTATGATAATACCTCTCTCTGTGTCCTGCTAGCAGCCTGGTCCAGCTGTGTGTGTCCTGTATGATAATACCTCTCTCTGTGTCCTGCTAGCAGCCTGGTCCAGCTGTGTGTGTCCTGTATGATAATACCTCTCTCTGTGTCCTGCTAGCAGCCTGGTCCAGCTGTGTGTGTCCTGTATGATAATACCTCTCTCTGTGTCCTGCTAGCAGCCTGGTCCAGCTGTGTGTGTCCTGTATGATAATACCTCTCTCTGTGTCCTGCTAGCAGCCTGGTCCAGCTGTGTGTCCTGCTAGCAGCCTGGTCCAGCTGTGTGTGTCCTGTATGATAATACCTCTCTCTGTGTCCTGCTAGCAGCCTGGTCCAGCTGTGTGTGTCCTGTATGATAATACCTCTCTCTGTGTCCTGCTAGCAGCCTGGTCCAGCTGTGTGTGTCCTGTATGATAATACCTCTCTCTGTGTCCTGCTAGCAGCCTGGTCCAGCTGTGTGTGTACTGTCTGATAATACCTCTCTCTGTGTCCTGCTAGCAGCCTGGTCCAGCTGTGTGTGTCCTGTATGATAATACCTCTCTCTGTGTCCTGCTAGCAGCCTGGTCCAGCTGTGTGTGTCCTGTATGATAATACCTCTCTCTGTGTCCTGCTAGCAGCCTGGTCCAGCTGTGTGTGTCCTGTATGATAATACCTCTCTCTGCAGGCTCTGTGTCCTGCTAGCAGCCTGGTCCAGCTGTGACTGCAGCTTGTTAGCGTCCTGGAGGTGTTGGTCCTGTAGTGAACCCAGTCTAATCTGCATCTCTCCCCGGGACTTCTCCAGACGCTCCAGACTGCTGCTCAGACTGGCAGTCTGCTTCCTGGAACTGAGGGGGACAAAGAGACCATATAAAACCATGTCCAGAACAGGGTCTAGTGGATCTTCTGAACACATCAGTCTGCTGCTGACTGGCAGTCGGCTCCGTGGAAGACGAGGACAGTAGAAGATCCTGTCTGGATAAGGTCAGCACACGGGCGGAAGTCTAAAGTCTTTGTAAATGTTGTATATCAGAGAAAGGACAGTTACTACCTGCTAGCCCAGCCACCTCTACCCCACACAGTTACTACCTGCTAGTCCAGCCACCTCTACCCCACACCCACACAGTTACTACCTGCTAGTCCAGCCACCTCTACCCCACACAGTTACTACCTGCTAGCCCAGCCACCTCTACCCCACACAGTTACTACCTGCTAGTCCAGCCACCTCTACCCCAGACAGTTACTACCTGCTAGCCCAGCCACCTCTACCCCACACAGTTACTACCTGCTAGCCCAGCCACCTCTACCCCACACAGTTACTACCTGCTAGTCCAGCCACCTCTACCCCAGACAGTTACTACCTGCTAGCCCAGCCACCTCTACCCCACACAATTACTACCTGCTAGCCCAGCCACCTCTACCCCACACAGTTACTACCTGCTAGCCCAGCCACCTCTACCCCACACAGTTACTACCTGCTAGTCCAGCCACCTCTACCCCAGACAGTTACTACCTGCTAGCCCAGCCACCTCTACCCCACACAGTTACTACCTGCTAGCCCAGCCACCTCTACCCCACACAGTTACTACCTGCTAGTCCAGCCACCTCTACCCCAGACAGTTACTACCTGCTAGCCCAGCCACCTCTACCCCACACAGTTACTACCTGCTAGCCCAGCCACCTCTACCCCAGACAGTTACTACCACTAGTCCAGCCACCTCTACCCCACACAGTTACTACCTGCTAGCCCAGCCACCTCTACCCCACACAGTTACTACCTGCTAGTCCAGCCACCTCTACCCCACACAGTTACTACCTGCTAGTCCAGCCACCTCTACCCCACACAGTTACTACCTGCTAGTCCAGCCACCTCTACCCCACACCCAGACAGTTACTACCTGCTAGCCCAGCCACCTCTACCCCACACAGTTACTACCTGCTAGCCCAGCCACCTCTACCCCACACAGTTACTACCTGCTAGTCCAGCCACCTCTACCCCACACAGTTACTACCTGCTAGCCCAGCCACCTCTACCCCACACAGTTACTACCTGCTAGTCCAGCCACCTCTACCCCACACAGTTACTACCTGCTAGTCCAGCCACCTCTACCCCACACAGTTACTACCTGCTAGTCCAGCCACCTCTACCCCACACCCAGACAGTTACTACCTGCTAGCCCAGCCACCTCTACCCCACACAGTTACTACCTGCTAGTCCAGCCACCTCTACCCCACACAGTTACTACCTGCTAGTCCAGCCACCTCTACCCCACACCCAGACAGTTACTACCTGCTAGCCCAGCCACCTCTACCCCACACAGTTACTACCTGCTAGTCCAGCCACCTCTACCCCACACAGTTACTACCTGCTAGTCCAGCCACCTCTACCCCACACCCACACAGTTACTACCTGCTAGCCCAGCCACCTCTACCCCACACAGTTACTACCTGCTAGTCCAGCCACCTCTACCCCACACAGTTACTACCTGCTAGTCCAGCCACCTCTACCCCACACAGTTACTACCTGCTAGTCCAGCCACCTCTACCCCACACCCAGACAGTTACTACCTGCTAGTCCAGCCACCTCTACCCCACACAGTTACTACCTGCTAGTCCAGCCACCTCTACCCCACACCCAGACAGTTACTACCACTAGTCCAGCCACCTCTACCCCACACCCAGACAGTTACTACCACTAGTCCAGCCACCTCTACCCCACACCCAGACAGTTACTACCACTAGTCCAGCCACCTCTACCCCACACCCAGACAGTTACTACCTGCTAGTCCAGCCACCTCTACCCCACACCCAGACAGTTACTACCTGCTAGTCCAGCCACCTCTACCCCACACCCAGACAGTTACTACCTGCTAGTCCAGCCACCTCTACCCCACACCCAGACAGGTACTACCTGCTAGCCCAGCCACCTCTACCCCACACAGTTACTACCTGCTAGTCCAGCCACCTCTACCCCACACAGTTACTACCTGCTAGTCCAGCCACCTCTACCCCACACCCAGACAGTTACTACCTGCTAGCCCAGCCACCTCTACCCCACACAGTTACTACCTGCTAGCCCAGCCACCTCTACCCCAGACAGGTACTACCTGCTAGTCCAGCCACCTCTACCCCACACCCAGACAGTTACTACCACTAGTCCAGCCACCTCTACCCCACACCCAGACAGTTACTACCTGCTAGTCCAGCCACCTCTACCCCACACCCAGACAGTTACTACCTGCTAGTCCAGCCACCTCTACCCCACACCCAGACAGTTACTACCACTAGTCCAGCCACCTCTACCCCACACCCAGACAGTTACTACCACTAGTCCAGCCACCTCTACCCCACACCCAGACAGTTACTACCACTAGTCCAGCCACCTCTACCCCACACCCAGACAGTTACTACCACTAGTCCAGCCACCTCTACCCCACACCCAGACAGTTACTACCACTAGTCCAGCCACCTCTACCCCACACAGTTACTACCTGCTAGTCCAGCCACCTCTACCCCACACCCAGACAGTTACTACCTGCTAGCCCAGCCACCTCTACCCCACACCCAGACAGTTACTACCTGCTAGCCCAGCCACCTCTACCCCACACCCAGACAGTTACTACCTGCTAGTCCAGCCACCTCTACCCCACACCCAGACAGTTACTACCTGCTAGTCCAGCCACCTCTACCCCACACCCAGACAGTTACTACCTGCTAGCCCAGCCACCTCTACCCCACACCCAGACAGTTACTACCACTAGTCCAGCCACCTCTACCCCACACAGTTACTACCTGCTAGTCCAGCCACCTCTACCCCACACAGTTACTACCTGCTAGCCCAGCCACCTCTACCCCACAGTTACTACCTGCTAGTCCAGCCACCTCTACCCCACACAGTTACTACCTGCTAGTCCAGCCACATCTACCCCACACCCAGACAGTTACTACCTGCTAGTCCAGCCACCTCTACCCCACACAGTTACTACCTGCTAGCCCAGCCACCTCTACCCCACACAGTTACTACCTGCTAGTCCAGCCACCTCTACCCCACACCCAGACAGTTACTACCTGCTAGTCCAGCCACCTCTACCCCACACAGTTACTACCTGCTAGTCCAGCCACCTCTACCCCACACAGTTACTACCTGCTAGTCCAGCCACCTCTACCCCACACAGTTACTACCTGCTAGTGCAGCCACCTCTACCCCACACCCAGACAGTTACTACCACTAGTCCAGCCACCTCTACCCCACACCCAGACAGTTACTACCTGCTAGTCCAGCCACCTCTACCCCACACCCAGACAGTTACTACCTGCTAGTCCAGCCACCTCTACCCCACACAGTTACTACCACTAGTCCAGCCACCTCTACCCCACACAGTTACTACCACTAGTCCAGCAACCTCTACCCCACACAGTTACTACCACTAGTCCAGCCACCTCTACCCCACACCCAGACAGTTACTACCTGCTAGCCCAGCCACCTCTACCCCACACCCAGACAGTTACTACCTGCTAGTCCAGCCACCTCTACCCCACACCCAGACAGTTACTACCTGCTAGTCTAGCCACCTCTACCCCACACAGTTACTACCACTAGTCCAGCCACCTCTACCCCACACAGTTACTACCACTAGTCCAGCCACCTCTACCCCACACCCAGACAGTTACTACCTGCTAGCCCAGCCACCTCTACCCCACACCCAGACAGTTACTACCACTAGTCCAGCCACCTCTACCCCACACCCAGACAGTTACTACCACTAGTCCAGCAACCTCTACCCCACACCCAGACAGTAACTACCACTAGTCCAGCCACCTCTACCCCACACCCAGACAGTTACTATCACTAGTCCAGCCACCTCTACCCCACACCCAGACAGTTACTACCTGCTAGTCCAGCCACCTCTACCCCACACAGTTACTACCTGCTAGCCCAGCCACCTCTACCCCACACAGTTACTACCTGCTAGTCCAGCCACCTCTACCCCACACCCAGACAGTTACTACCACTAGTCCAGCCACCTCTACCCCACACCCAGACAGTTACTACCTGCTAGTCCAGCCACCTCTACCCCACACCCAGACAGTTACTACCTGCTAGTCCAGCCACCTCTACCCCACACCCAGACAGGTACTACCTGCTAGCCCAGCCACCTCTACCCCACACAGTTACTACCTGCTAGTCCAGCCACCTCTACCCCACACCCAGACAGTTACTACCTGCTAGCCCAGCCACCTCTACCCCACACAGTTACTACCTGCTAGTCCAGCCACCTCTACCCCACACAGTTACTACCTGCTAGTCCAGCCACCTCTACCCCACACCCAGACAGTTACTACCTGCTAGCCCAGCCACCTCTACCCCACACAGTTACTACCTGCTAGCCCAGCCACCTCTACCCCAGACAGGTACTACCTGCTAGTCCAGCCACCTCTACCCCACACCCAGACAGTTACTACCACTAGTCCAGCCACCTCTACCCCACACCCAGACAGTTACTACCTGCTAGTCCAGCCACCTCTACCCCACACCCAGACAGTTACTACCTGCTAGTCCAGCCACCTCTACCCCACACCCAGACAGTTACTACCTGCTAGCCCAGCCACTTCTACCCCACACCCAGACAGTTACTACCTGCTAGTCCAGCCATCTCTACCCCACACCCAGACAGTTACTACCACTAGTCCAGCCACCTCTACCCCACACCCAGACAGTTACTACCACTAGTCCAGCCACCTCTACCCCACACCCAGACAGTTACTACCACTAGTCCAGCCACCTCTACCCCACACCCAGACAGTTACTACCACTAGTCCAGCCACCTCTACCCCACACCCAGACAGTTACTACCACTAGTCCAGCCACCTCTACCCCACACAGTTACTACCTGCTAGTCCAGCCACCTCTACCCTACACCCAGACAGTTACTACCTGCTAGCCCAGCCACCTCTACCCCACACCCAGACAGTTACTACCTGCTAGCCCAGCCACCTCTACCCCACACCCAGACAGTTACTACCTGCTAGTCCAGCCACCTCTACCCCACACCCAGACAGTTACTACCTGCTAGTCCAGCCACCTCTACCCCACACCCAGACAGTTACTACCTGCTAGCCCAGCCACCTCTACCCCACACCCAGACAGTTACTACCACTAGTCCAGCCACCTCTACCCCACACAGTTACTACCTGCTAGTCCAGCATCCTCTACCCCACACAGTTACTACCTGCTAGCCCAGCCACCTCTACCCCACACAATTACTACCTGCTAGTCCAGCCACCTCTACCCCACACAGTTACTACCTGCTAGTCCAGCCACCTCTACCCCACACCCAGACAGTTACTACCTGCTAGCCCAGCCACCTCTACCCCACACAGTTACTACCTGCTAGTCCAGCCACCTCTACCCCACACAGTTACTACCTGCTAGTCCAGCCACCTCTACCCCACACCCAGACAGTTACTACCTGCTAGCCCAGCCACCTCTACCCCACACAGTTACTACCTGCTAGCCCAGCCACCTCTACCCCAGACAGGTACTACCTGCTAGTCCAGCCACCTCTACCCCACACCCAGACAGTTACTACCTGCTAGTCCAGCCACCTCTACCCCACACCCAGACAGTTACTACCTGCTAGTCCAGCCACCTCTACCCCACACCCAGACAGTTACTACCTGCTAGCCCAGCCACCTCTACCCCACACCCAGACAGTTACTACCTGCTAGTCCAGCCACCTCTACCCCACACCCAGACAGTTACTACCTGCTAGTCCAGCCACCTCTACCCCACACCCAGACAGATACTACCACTAGTCCAGCCACCTCTACCCCACACCCAGACAGTTACTACCACTAGTCCAGCCACCTCTACCCCACACCCAGACAGTTACTACCTGCTAGTCCAGCCACCTCTACCCCACACCCAGACAGTTACTACCACTAGTCCAGCCACCTCTACCCCACACCCAGACAGTTACTACCACTAGTCCAGCCACCTCTACCCCACACCCAGACAGTTACTACCACTAGTCCAGCCACCTCTACCCCACACCCAGACAGTTACTACCACTAGTCCAGCCACCTCTACCCCACACCCAGACAGTTACTACCACTAGTCCAGCCACCTCTACCCCACACAGTTACTACCTGCTAGTCCAGCCACCTCTACCCCACACCCAGACAGTTACTACCTGCTAGCCCAGCCACCTCTACCCCACACCCAGACAGTTACTACCTGCTAGCCCAGCCACCTCTACCCCACACCCAGACAGTTACTACCTGCTAGTCCAGCCACCTCTACCCCACACCCAGACAGTTACTACCTGCTAGTCCAGCCACCTCTACCCCACACCCAGACAGTTACTACCTGCTAGCCCAGCCACCTCTACCCCACACCCAGACAGTTACTACCACTAGTCCAGCCACCTCTACCCCACACAGTTACTACCTGCTAGTCCAGCCACCTCTACCCCACACAGTTACTACCTGCTAGCCCAGCCACCTCTACCCAACACAGTTACTACCTGCTAGTCCAGCCACCTCTACCCCAAACAGTTACTACCTGCTAGTCCAGCCACCTCTACCCCACACCCAGACAGTTACTACCTGCTAGTCCAGCCACCTCTACCCCACACAGTTACTACCTGCTAGCCCAGCCACCTCTACCCCACACAGTTACTACCTGCTAGTCCAGCCACCTCTACCCCACACCCAGACAGTTACTACCTGCTAGTCCAGCCACCTCTACCCCACACAGTTACTACCTGCTAGTCCAGCCACCTCTACCCCACACAGTTACTACCTGCTAGTCCAGCCACCTCTACCCCACACAGTTACTACCTGCTAGTGCAGCCACCTCTACCCCACACCCAGACAGTTCCTACCACTAGTCCAGCCACCTCTACCCCACACCCAGACAGTTACTACCTGCTAGTCCAGCCACCTCTACCCCACACCCAGACAGTTACTACCTGCTAGTCCAGCCACCTCTACCCCACACAGTTACTACCACTAGTCCAGCCACCTCTACCCCACACCCAGACAGTTACTACCACTAGTCCAGCCACCTCTACCCCACACCCAGACAGTTACTACCACTAGTCCAGCCACCTCTACCCCACACAGTTACTACCTGCTAGTCCAGCCACCTCTACCCCACACCCAGACAGTTACTACCTGCTAGCCCAGCCACCTCTACCCCACACCCAGACAGTTACTACCTGCTAGTCCAGCCACCTCTACCCCACACCCAGACAGTTACTACCTGCTAGCCCAGCCACCTCTACCCCACACAGTTACTACCTGCTAGCCCAGCCACCTCTACCCCAGACAGGTACTACCTGCTAGTCCAGCCACCTCTACCCCACACCCAGACAGTTACTACCTGCTAGTCCAGCCACCTCTACCCCACACCCAGACAGTTACTACCTGCTAGTCCAGCCACCTCTACCCCACACCCAGACAGTTACTACCTGCTAGCCCAGCCACCTCTACCCCACACCCAGACAGTTACTACCTGCTAGTCCAGCCACCTCTACCCCACACCCAGACAGTTACTACCTGCTAGTCCAGCCACCTCTACCCCACACCCAGACAGTTACTACCACTAGTCCAGCCACCTCTACCCCACACCCAGACAGTTACTACCACTAGTCCAGCCACCTCTACCCCACACCCAGACAGTTACTACCTGCTAGTCCAGCCACCTCTACCCCACACCCAGACAGTTACTACCACTAGTCCAGCCACCTCTACCCCACACCCAGACAGTTACTACCACTAGTCCAGCCACCTCTACCCCACACCCAGACAGTTACTACCACTAGTCCAGCCACCTCTACCCCACACCCAGACAGTTACTACCACTAGTCCAGCCACCTCTACCCCACACCCAGACAGTTACTACCACTAGTCCAGCCACCTCTACCCCACACAGTTACTACCTGCTAGTCCAGCCACCTCTACCCCACACCCAGACAGTTACTACCTGCTAGCCCAGCCACCTCTACCCCACACCCAGACAGTTACTACCTGCTAGCCCAGCCACCTCTACCCCACACCCAGACAGTTACTACCTGCTAGTCCAGCCACCTCTACCCCACACCCAGACAGTTACTACCTGCTAGTCCAGCCACCTCTACCCCACACCCAGACAGTTACTACCTGCTAGCCCAGCCACCTCTACCCCACACCCAGACAGTTACTACCACTAGTCCAGCCACCTCTACCCCACACAGTTACTACCTGCTAGTCCAGCCACCTCTACCCCACACAGTTACTACCTGCTAGCCCAGCCACCTCTACCCCACACAGTTACTACCTGCTAGTCCAGCCACCTCTACCCCAAACAGTTACTACCTGCTAGTCCAGCCACCTCTACCCCACACCCAGACAGTTACTACCTGCTAGTCCAGCCACCTCTACCCCACACAGTTACTACCTGCTAGCCCAGCCACCTCTACCCCACACAGGTACTACCTGCTAGTCCAGCCACCTCTACCCCACACCCAGACAGTTACTACCTGCTAGTCCAGCCACCTCTACCCCACACAGTTACTACCTGCTAGTCCAGCCACCTCTACCCCACACAGTTACTACCTGCTAGTCCAGCCACCTCTACCCCACACAGTTACTACCTGCTAGTGCAGCCACCTCTACCCCACACCCAGACAGTTACTACCACTAGTCCAGCCACCTCTACCCCACACCCAGACAGTTACTACCTGCTAGTCCAGCCACCTCTACCCCACACCCAGACAGTTACTACCTGCTAGTCCAGCCACCTCTACCCCACACAGTTACTACCACTAGTCCAGCCACCTCTACCCCACACCCAGACAGTTACTACCACTAGTCCAGCCACCTCTACCCCACACCCAGACAGTTACTACCACTAGTCCAGCCACCTCTACCCCACACAGTTACTACCACTAGTCCAGCCACCTCTACCCCACACCCAGACAGTTACTACCTGCTAGCCCAGCCACCTCTACCCCACACCCAGACAGTTACTACCTGCTAGCCCAGCCACCTCTACCCCACACCCAGACAGTTACTACCTGCTAGTCCAGCCACCTCTACCCCACACCCAGACAGTTACTACCTGCTAGTCCAGCCACCTCTACCCCACACCCAGACAGTTACTACCTGCTAGCCCAGCCACCTCTACCCCACACCCAGACAGTTACTACCACTAGTCCAGCCACCTCTACCCCACACAGTTACTACCTGCTAGTCCAGCCACCTCTACCCCACACAGTTACTACCTGCTAGCCCAGCCACCTCTACCCCACACAGTTACTACCTGCTAGTCCAGCCACCTCTACCCCACACCCAGACAGTTACTACCTGCTAGCCCAGCCACCTCTACCCCACACAGTTACTACCTGCTAGTCCAGCCACCTCTACCCCACACAGTTACTACCTGCTAGTCCAGCCACCTCTACCCCACACCCAGACAGTTACTACCTGCTAGCCCAGCCACCTCTACCCCACACAGTTACTACCTGCTAGCCCAGCCACCTCTACCCCAGACAGGTACTACCTGCTAGTCCAGCCACCTCTACCCCACACCCAGACAGTTACTACCACTAGTCCAGCCACCTCTACCCCACACCCAGACAGTTACTACCTGCTAGTCCAGCCACCTCTACCCCACACCCACACAGTTACTACCTGCTAGCCCAGCCACCTCTACCCCACACAGTTACTACCTGCTAGTCCAGCCACCTCTACCCCACACAGTTACTACCTGCTAGTCCAGCCACCTCTACCCCACACAGTTACTACCTGCTAGTCCAGCCACCTCTACCCCACACCCAGACAGTTACTACCTGCTAGTCCAGCCACCTCTACCCCACACAGTTACTACCTGCTAGTCCAGCCACCTCTACCCCACACCCAGACAGTTACTACCTGCTAGTCCAGCCACCTCTACCCCACACCCAGACAGTTACTACCTGCTAGTCCAGCCACCTCTACCCCACACCCAGACAGGTACTACCTGCTAGCCCAGCCACCTCTACCCCACACAGTTACTACCTGCTAGTCCAGCCACCTCTACCCCACACCCAGACAGTTACTACCTGCTAGCCCAGCCACCTCTACCCCACACAGTTACTACCTGCTAGTCCAGCCACCTCTACCCCACACAGTTACTACCTGCTAGTCCAGCCACCTCTACCCCACACCCAGACAGTTACTACCTGCTAGCCCAGCCACCTCTACCCCACACAGTTACTACCTGCTAGCCCAGCCACCTCTACCCCAGACAGGTACTACCTGCTAGTCCAGCCACCTCTACCCCACACCCAGACAGTTACTACCACTAGTCCAGCCACCTCTACCCCACACCCAGACAGTTACTACCTGCTAGTCCAGCCACCTCTACCCCACACCCAGACAGTTACTACCTGCTAGTCCAGCCACCTCTACCCCACACCCAGACAGTTACTACCTGCTAGCCCAGCCACCTCTACCCCACACCCAGACAGTTACTACCTGCTAGTCCAGCCACCTCTACCCCACACCCAGACAGTTACTACCTGCTAGTCCAGCCACCTCTACCCCACACCCAGACAGTTACTACCACTAGTCCAGCCACCTCTACCACACACCCAGACAGTTACTACCACT
This sequence comes from Salvelinus fontinalis, assembly GCF_029448725.1. Classification (NCBI taxonomy): domain Eukaryota; kingdom Metazoa; phylum Chordata; class Actinopteri; order Salmoniformes; family Salmonidae; genus Salvelinus; species Salvelinus fontinalis. The sequence goes on from NC_074667.1 coordinate 65,685,344, forward strand.
AGTCCAGCCACCTCTACCCCACACCCAGACAGTTACTACCACTAGTCCAGCCACTTCTACCCCACACCCAGACAGTTACTACCACTAGTCCAGCCACCTCTACCCCACACCCAGACAGTTACTACCACTAGTCCAGCCACCTCTACCCCACACAGTTACTACCTGCTAGTCCAGCCACCTCTACCCCACACCCAGACAGTTACTACCTGCTAGCCCAGCCACCTCTACCCCACACCCAGACAGTTACTACCTGCTAGCCCAGCCACCTCTACCCCACACCCAGACAGTTACTACCTGCTAGTCCAGCCACCTCTACCCCACACCCAGACAGTTACTACCTGCTAGTCCAGCCACCTCTACCCCACACCCAGACAGTTACTACCTGCTAGCCCAGCCACCTCTACCCCACACCCAGACAGTTACTACCACTAGTCCAGCCACCTCTACCCCACACAGTTACTACCTGCTAGTCCAGCCACCTCTACCCCACACAGTTACTACCTGCTAGCCCAGCCACCACTACCCCACAGTTACTACCTGCTAGTCCAGCCACCTCTACCCCACACAGTTACTACCTGCTAGTCCAGCCACATCTACCCCACACCCAGACAGTTACTACCTGCTAGTCCAGCCACCTCTACCCCACACAGTTACTACCTGCTAGCCCAGCCACCTCTACCCCACACAGTTACTACCTGCTAGTCCAGCCACCTCTACCCCACACCCAGACAGTTACTACCTGCTAGTCCAGCCACCTCTACCCCACACAGTTACTACCTGCTAGTCCAGCCACCTCTACCCCACACAGTTACTACCTGCTAGTCCAGCCACCTCTACCCCACACAGTTACTACCTGCTAGTGCAGCCACCTCTACCCCACACCCAGACAGTTACTACCACTAGTCCAGCCACCTCTACCCCACACCCAGACAGTTACTACCTGCTAGTCCAGCCACCTCTACCCCACACCCAGACAGTTACTACCTGCTAGTCCAGCCACCTCTACCCCACACAGTTACTACCACTAGTCCAGCCACCTCTACCCCACACAGTTACTACCACTAGTCCAGCAACCTCTACCCCACACAGTTACTACCACTAGTCCAGCCACCTCTACCCCACACCCAGACAGTTACTACCTGCTAGCCCAGCCACCTCTACCCCACACCCAGACAGTTACTACCTGCTAGTCCAGCCACCTCTACCCCACACCCAGACAGTTACTACCTGCTAGTCTAGCCACCTCTACCCCACACAGTTACTACCACTAGTCCAGCCACCTCTACCCCACACAGTTACTACCACTAGTCCAGCCACCTCTACCCCACACCCAGACAGTTACTACCTGCTAGCCCAGCCACCTCTACCCCACACCCAGACAGTTACTACCACTAGTCCAGCCACCTCTACCCCACACCCAGACAGTTACTACCACTAGTCCAGCAACCTCTACCCCACACCCAGACAGTAACTACCACTAGTCCAGCCACCTCTACCCCACACCCAGACAGTTACTATCACTAGTCCAGCCACCTCTACCCCACACCCAGACAGTTACTACCTGCTAGTCCAGCCACCTCTACCCCACACAGTTACTACCTGCTAGCCCAGCCACCTCTACCCCACACAGTTACTACCTGCTAGTCCAGCCACCTCTACCCCACACCCAGACAGTTACTACCACTAGTCCAGCCACCTCTACCCCACACCCAGACAGTTACTACCTGCTAGTCCAGCCACCTCTACCCCACACCCAGACAGTTACTACCTGCTAGTCCAGCCACCTCTACCCCACACCCAGACAGGTACTACCTGCTAGCCCAGCCACCTCTACCCCACACAGTTACTACCTGCTAGTCCAGCCACCTCTACCCCACACCCAGACAGTTACTACCTGCTAGCCCAGCCACCTCTACCCCACACAGTTACTACCTGCTAGTCCAGCCACCTCTACCCCACACAGTTACTACCTGCTAGTCCAGCCACCTCTACCCCACACCCAGACAGTTACTACCTGCTAGCCCAGCCACCTCTACCCCACACAGTTACTACCTGCTAGCCCAGCCACCTCTACCCCAGACAGGTACTACCTGCTAGTCCAGCCACCTCTACCCCACACCCAGACAGTTACTACCACTAGTCCAGCCACCTCTACCCCACACCCAGACAGTTACTACCTGCTAGTCCAGCCACCTCTACCCCACACCCAGACAGTTACTACCTGCTAGTCCAGCCACCTCTACCCCACACCCAGACAGTTACTACCTGCTAGCCCAGCCACTTCTACCCCACACCCAGACAGTTACTACCTGCTAGTCCAGCCATCTCTACCCCACACCCAGACAGTTACTACCACTAGTCCAGCCACCTCTACCCCACACCCAGACAGTTACTACCACTAGTCCAGCCACCTCTACCCCACACCCAGACAGTTACTACCACTAGTCCAGCCACCTCTACCCCACACCCAGACAGTTACTACCACTAGTCCAGCCACCTCTACCCCACACCCAGACAGTTACTACCACTAGTCCAGCCACCTCTACCACACACCCAGACAGTTACTACCACTAGTCCAGCCACCTCTACCCCACACCCAGACAGTTACTACCACTAGTCCAGCCACTTCTACCCCACACCCAGACAGTTACTACCACTAGTCCAGCCACCTCTACCCCACACCCAGACAGTTACTACCACTAGTCCAGCCACCTCTACCCCACACAGTTACTACCTGCTAGTCCAGCCACCTCTACCCCACACCCAGACAGTTACTACCTGCTAGCCCAGCCACCTCTACCCCACACCCAGACAGTTACTACCTGCTAGCCCAGCCACCTCTACCCCACACCCAGACAGTTACTACCTGCTAGTCCAGCCACCTCTACCCCACACCCAGACAGTTACTACCTGCTAGTCCAGCCACCTCTACCCCACACCCAGACAGTTACTACCTGCTAGCCCAGCCACCTCTACCCCACACCCAGACAGTTACTACCACTAGTCCAGCCACCTCTACCCCACACAGTTACTACCTGCTAGTCCAGCCACCTCTACCCCACACAGTTACTACCTGCTAGCCCAGCCACCACTACCCCACAGTTACTACCTGCTAGTCCAGCCACCTCTACCCCACACAGTTACTACCTGCTAGTCCAGCCACATCTACCCCACACCCAGACAGTTACTACCTGCTAGTCCAGCCACCTCTACCCCACACAGTTACTACCTGCTAGCCCAGCCACCTCTACCCCACACAGTTACTACCTGCTAGTCCAGCCACCTCTACCCCACACCCAGACAGTTACTACCTGCTAGTCCAGCCACCTCTACCCCACACAGTTACTACCTGCTAGTCCAGCCACCTCTACCCCACACAGTTACTACCTGCTAGTCCAGCCACCTCTACCCCACACAGTTACTACCTGCTAGTGCAGCCACCTCTACCCCACACCCAGACAGTTACTACCACTAGTCCAGCCACCTCTACCCCACACCCAGACAGTTACTACCTGCTAGTCCAGCCACCTCTACCCCACACCCAGACAGTTACTACCTGCTAGTCCAGCCACCTCTACCCCACACAGTTACTACCACTAGTCCAGCCACCTCTACCCCACACAGTTACTACCACTAGTCCAGCAACCTCTACCCCACACAGTTACTACCACTAGTCCAGCCACCTCTACCCCACACCCAGACAGTTACTACCTGCTAGCCCAGCCACCTCTACCCCACACCCAGACAGTTACTACCTGCTAGTCCAGCCACCTCTACCCCACACCCAGACAGTTACTACCTGCTAGTCTAGCCACCTCTACCCCACACAGTTACTACCACTAGTCCAGCCACCTCTACCCCACACAGTTACTACCACTAGTCCAGCCACCTCTACCCCACACCCAGACAGTTACTACCTGCTAGCCCAGCCACCTCTACCCCACACCCAGACAGTTACTACCACTAGTCCAGCCACCTCTACCCCACACCCAGACAGTTACTACCACTAGTCCAGCAACCTCTACCCCACACCCAGACAGTAACTACCACTAGTCCAGCCACCTCTACCCCACACCCAGACAGTTACTATCACTAGTCCAGCCACCTCTACCCCACACCCAGACAGTTACTACCTGCTAGTCCAGCCACCTCTACCCCACACAGTTACTACCTGCTAGCCCAGCCACCTCTACCCCACACAGTTACTACCTGCTAGTCCAGCCACCTCTACCCCACACCCAGACAGTTACTACCACTAGTCCAGCCACCTCTACCCCACACCCAGACAGTTACTACCTGCTAGTCCAGCCACCTCTACCCCACACCCAGACAGTTACTACCTGCTAGTCCAGCCACCTCTACCCCACACCCAGACAGGTACTACCTGCTAGCCCAGCCACCTCTACCCCACACAGTTACTACCTGCTAGTCCAGCCACCTCTACCCCACACCCAGACAGTTACTACCTGCTAGCCCAGCCACCTCTACCCCACACAGTTACTACCTGCTAGTCCAGCCACCTCTACCCCACACAGTTACTACCTGCTAGTCCAGCCACCTCTACCCCACACCCAGACAGTTACTACCTGCTAGCCCAGCCACCTCTACCCCACACAGTTACTACCTGCTAGCCCAGCCACCTCTACCCCAGACAGGTACTACCTGCTAGTCCAGCCACCTCTACCCCACACCCAGACAGTTACTACCACTAGTCCAGCCACCTCTACCCCACACCCAGACAGTTACTACCTGCTAGTCCAGCCACCTCTACCCCACACCCAGACAGTTACTACCTGCTAGTCCAGCCACCTCTACCCCACACCCAGACAGTTACTACCTGCTAGCCCAGCCACTTCTACCCCACACCCAGACAGTTACTACCTGCTAGTCCAGCCATCTCTACCCCACACCCAGACAGTTACTACCACTAGTCCAGCCACCTCTACCCCACACCCAGACAGTTACTACCACTAGTCCAGCCACCTCTACCCCACACCCAGACAGTTACTACCACTAGTCCAGCCACCTCTACCCCACACCCAGACAGTTACTACCACTAGTCCAGCCACCTCTACCCCACACCCAGACAGTTACTACCACTAGTCCAGCCACCTCTACCCCACACAGTTACTACCTGCTAGTCCAGCCACCTCTACCCTACACCCAGACAGTTACTACCTGCTAGCCCAGCCACCTCTACCCCACACCCAGACAGTTACTACCTGCTAGCCCAGCCACCTCTACCCCACACCCAGACAGTTACTACCTGCTAGTCCAGCCACCTCTACCCCACACCCAGACAGTTACTACCTGCTAGTCCAGCCACCTCTACCCCACACCCAGACAGTTACTACCTGCTAGCCCAGCCACCTCTACCCCACACCCAGACAGTTACTACCACTAGTCCAGCCACCTCTACCCCACACAGTTACTACCTGCTAGTCCAGCATCCTCTACCCCACACAGTTACTACCTGCTAGCCCAGCCACCTCTACCCCACACAATTACTACCTGCTAGTCCAGCCACCTCTACCCCACACAGTTACTACCTGCTAGTCCAGCCACCTCTACCCCACACCCAGACAGTTACTACCTGCTAGCCCAGCCACCTCTACCCCACACAGTTACTACCTGCTAGTCCAGCCACCTCTACCCCACACAGTTACTACCTGCTAGTCCAGCCACCTCTACCCCACACCCAGACAGTTACTACCTGCTAGCCCAGCCACCTCTACCCCACACAGTTACTACCTGCTAGCCCAGCCACCTCTACCCCAGACAGGTACTACCTGCTAGTCCAGCCACCTCTACCCCACACCCAGACAGTTACTACCTGCTAGTCCAGCCACCTCTACCCCACACCCAGACAGTTACTACCTGCTAGTCCAGCCACCTCTACCCCACACCCAGACAGTTACTACCTGCTAGCCCAGCCACCTCTACCCCACACCCAGACAGTTACTACCTGCTAGTCCAGCCACCTCTACCCCACACCCAGACAGTTACTACCTGCTAGTCCAGCCACCTCTACCCCACACCCAGACAGTTACTACCACTAGTCCAGCCACCTCTACCCCACACCCAGACAGTTACTACCACTAGTCCAGCCACCTCTACCCCACACCCAGACAGTTACTACCTGCTAGTCCAGCCACCTCTACCCCACACCCAGACAGTTACTACCACTAGTCCAGCCACCTCTACCCCACACCCAGACAGTTACTACCACTAGTCCAGCCACCTCTACCCCACACCCAGACAGTTACTACCACTAGTCCAGCCACCTCTACCCCACACCCAGACAGTTACTACCACTAGTCCAGCCACCTCTACCCCACACCCAGACAGTTACTACCACTAGTCCAGCCACCTCTACCCCACACAGTTACTACCTGCTAGTCCAGCCACCTCTACCCCACACCCAGACAGTTACTACCTGCTAGTCCAGCCACCTCTACCCCACACCCAGACAGTTACTACCTGCTAGCCCAGCCACCTCTACCCCACACCCAGACAGTTACTACCTGCTAGTCCAGCCACCTCTACCCCACACCCAGACAGTTACTACCTGCTAGTCCAGCCACCTCTACCCCACACCCAGACAGTTACTACCTGCTAGCCCAGCCACCTCTACCCCACACCCAGACAGTTACTACCACTAGTCCAGCCACCTCTACCCCACACAGTTACTACCTGCTAGTCCAGCCACCTCTACCCCACACAGTTACTACCTGCTAGCCCAGCCACCTCTACCCCACACAGTTACTACCTGCTAGTCCAGCCACCTCTACCCCAAACAGTTACTACCTGCTAGTCCAGCCACCTCTACCCCACACCCAGACAGTTACTACCTGCTAGTCCAGCCACCTCTACCCCACACAGTTACTACCTGCTAGCCCAGCCACCTCTACCCCACACAGTTACTACCTGCTAGTCCAGCCACCTCTACCCCACACCCAGACAGTTACTACCTGCTAGTCCAGCCACCTCTACCCCACACAGTTACTACCTGCTAGTCCAGCCACCTCTACCCCACACAGTTACTACCTGCTAGTCCAGCCACCTCTACCCCACACAGTTACTACCTGCTAGTGCAGCCACCTCTACCCCACACCCAGACAGTTCCTACCACTAGTCCAGCCACCTCTACCCCACACCCAGACAGTTACTACCTGCTAGTCCAGCCACCTCTACCCCACACCCAGACAGTTACTACCTGCTAGTCCAGCCACCTCTACCCCACACAGTTACTACCACTAGTCCAGCCACCTCTACCCCACACCCAGACAGTTACTACCACTAGTCCAGCCACCTCTACCCCACACCCAGACAGTTACTACCACTAGTCCAGCCACCTCTACCCCACACAGTTACTACCTGCTAGTCCAGCCACCTCTACCCCACACCCAGACAGTTACTACCTGCTAGCCCAGCCACCTCTACCCCACACCCAGACAGTTACTACCTGCTAGTCCAGCCACCTCTACCCCACACCCAGACAGTTACTACCTGCTAGCCCAGCCACCTCTACCCCACACAGTTACTACCTGCTAGTCCAGCCACCTCTACCCCACACAGTTACTACCTGCTAGTCCAGCCACCTCTACCCCACACCCAGACAGTTACTACCTGCTAGCCCAGCCACCTCTACCCCACACAGTTACTACCTGCTAGCCCAGCCACCTCTACCCCAGACAGGTACTACCTGCTAGTCCAGCCACCTCTACCCCACACCCAGACAGTTACTACCTGCTAGTCCAGCCACCTCTACCCCACACCCAGACAGTTACTACCTGCTAGTCCAGCCACCTCTACCCCACACCCAGACAGTTACTACCTGCTAGCCCAGCCACCTATACCCCACACCCAGACAGTTACTACCTGCTAGTCCAGCCACCTCTACCCCACACCCAGACAGTTACTACCTGCTAGTCCAGCCACCTCTACCCCACACCCAGACAGTTACTACCACTAGTCCAGCCACCTCTACCCCACACCCAGACAGTTACTACCACTAGTCCAGCCACCTCTACCCCACACCCAGACAGTTACTACCTGCTAGTCCAGCCACCTCTACCCCACACCCAGACAGTTACTACCACTAGTCCAGCCACCTCTACCCCACACCCAGACAGTTACTACCACTAGTCCAGCCACCTCTACCCCACACCCAGACAGTTACTACCACTAGTCCAGCCACCTCTACCCCACACCCAGACAGTTACTACCACTAGTCCAGCCACCTCTACCCCACACAGTTACTACCTGCTAGTCCAGCCACCTCTACCCCACACCCAGACAGTTACTACCTGCTAGCCCAGCCACCTCTACCCCACACCCAGACAGTTACTACCTGCTAGCCCAGCCACCTCTACCCCACACCCAGACAGTTACTACCTGCTAGTCCAGCCACCTCTACCCCACACCCAGACAGTTACTACCTGCTAGTCCAGCCACCTCTACCCCACACCCAGACAGTTACTACCTGCTAGCCCAGCCACCTCTACCCCACACCCAGACAGTTACTACCACTAGTCCAGCCACCTCTACCCCACACAGTTACTACCTGCTAGTCCAGCCACCTCTACCCCACACAGTTACTACCTGCTAGCCCAGCCACCTCTACCCCACACAGTTACTACCTGCTAGTCCAGCCACCTCTACCCCAAACAGTTACTACCTGCTAGTCCAGCCACCTCTACCCCACACCCAGACAGTTACTACCTGCTAGTCCAGCCACCTCTACCCCACACAGTTACTACCTGCTAGCCCAGCCACCTCTACCCCACACAGGTACTACCTGCTAGTCCAGCCACCTCTACCCCACACAGTTACTACCTGCTAGTGCAGCCACCTCTACCCCACACCCAGACAGTTACTACCTGCTAGCCCAGCCACCTCTACCCCACACCCAGACAGTTACTACCACTAGTCCAGCCACCTCTACCCCACACAGTTACTACCTGCTAGTCCAGCCACCTCTACCCCACACAGTTACTACCTGCTAGCCCAGCCACCTCTACCCCACACAGTTACTACCTGCTAGTCCAGCCACCTCTACCCCAAACAGTTACTACCTGCTAGTCCAGCCACCTCTACCCCACACCCAGACAGTTACTACCTGCTAGTCCAGCCACCTCTACCCCACACAGTTACTACCTGCTAGCCCAGCCACCTCTACCCCACACAGGTACTACCTGCTAGTCCAGCCACCTCTACCCCACACAGTTACTACCTGCTAGTGCAGCCACCTCTACCCCACACCCAGACAGTTACTACCACTAGTCCAGCCACCTCTACCCCACACCCAGACAGTTACTACCTGCTAGTCCAGCCACCTCTACCCCACACCCAGACAGTTACTACCTGCTAGTCCAGCCACCTCTACCCCACACAGTTACTACCACTAGTCCAGCCACCTCTACCCCACACCCAGACAGTTACTACCACTAGTCCAGCCACCTCTACCCCACACCCAGACAGTTACTACCACTAGTCCAGCCACCTCTACCCCACACAGTTACTACCTGCTAGTCCAGCCACCTCTACCCCACACCCAGACAGTTACTACCTGCTAGCCCAGCCACCTCTACCCCACACCCAGACAGTTACTACCTGCTAGCCCAGCCACCTCTACCCCACACCCAGACAGTTACTACCTGCTAGTCCAGCCACCTCTACCCCACACCCAGACAGTTACTACCTGCTAGTCCAGCCACCTCTACCCCACACCCAGACAGTTACTACCTGCTAGCCCAGCCACCTCTACCCCACACCCAGACAGTTACTACCACTAGTCCAGCCACCTCTACCCCACACAATTACTACCTGCTAGTCCAGCCACCTCTACCCCACACAGTTACTACCTGCTAGCCCAGCCACCTCTACCCCACACAGTTACTACCTGCTAGTCCAGCCACCTCTACCCCACACAGTTACTACCTGCTAGTCCAGCCACCTCTACCCCACACCCAGACAGTTACTACCTGCTAGTCCAGCCACCTCTACCCCACACAGTTACTACCTGCTAGTCCAGCCACCTCTACCCCACACCCAGACAGTTACTACCACTAGTCCAGCCACCTCTACCCCACACCCAGACAGTTACTACCACTAGTCCAGCCACCTCTACCCCACACCCAGACAGTTACTACCACTAGTCCAGCCACCTCTACCCCACACAGTTACTACCTGCTAGTCCAGCCACCTCTACCCCACACCCAGACAGTTACTACCTGCTAGCCCAGCCACCTCTACCCCACACCCAGACAGTTACTACCTGCTAGCCCAGCCACCTCTACCCCACACCCAGACAGTTACTACCTGCTAGTCCAGCCACCTCTACCCCACACCCAGACAGTTACTACCTGCTAGTCCAGCCACCTCTACCCCACACCCAGACAGTTACTACCTGCTAGCCCAGCCACCTCTACCCCACACCCAGACAGTTACTACCACTAGTCCAGCCACCTCTACCCCACACAGTTACTACCTGCTAGTCCAGCCACCTCTACCCCACACAGTTACTACCTGCTAGCCCAGCCACCTCTACCCCACACAGTTACTACCTGCTAGTCCAGCCACCTCTACCCCAAACAGTTACTACCTGCTAGTCCAGCCACCTCTACCCCACACCCAGACAGTTACTACCTGCTAGTCCAGCCACCTCTACCCCACACAGTTACTACCTGCTAGCCCAGCCACCTCTACCCCACACAGGTACTACCTGCTAGTCCAGCCACCTCTACCCCACACCCAGACAGTTACTACCTGCTAGTCCAGCCACCTCTACCCCACACAGTTACTACCTGCTAGTCCAGCCACCTCTACCCCACACAGTTACTACCTGCTAGTCCAGCCACCTCTACCCCACACAGTTACTACCTGCTAGTGCAGCCACCTCTACCCCACACCCAGACAGTTACTACCACTAGTCCAGCCACCTCTACCCCACACCCAGACAGTTACTACCTGCTAGTCCAGCCACCTCTACCCCACACCCAGACAGTTACTACCTGCTAGTCCAGCCACCTCTACCCCACACAGTTACTACCACTAGTCCAGCCACCTCTACCCCACACCCAGACAGTTACTACCACTAGTCCAGCCACCTCTACCCCACACCCAGACAGTTACTACCACTAGTCCAGCCACCTCTACCCCACACAGTTACTACCTGCTAGTCCAGCCACCTCTACCCCACACCCAGACAGTTACTACCTGCTAGCCCAGCCACCTCTACCCCACACCCAGACAGTTACTACCTGCTAGCCCAGCCACCTCTACCCCACACCCAGACAGTTACTACCTGCTAGTCCAGCCACCTCTACCCCACACCCAGACAGTTACTACCTGCTAGTCCAGCCACCTCTACCCCACACCCAGACAGTTACTACCTGCTAGCCCAGCCACCTCTACCCCACACCCAGACAGTTACTACCACTAGTCCAGCCACCTCTACCCCACACAGTTACTACCTGCTAGTCCAGCCACCTCTACCCCACACAGTTACTACCTGCTAGCCCAGCCACCTCTACCCCACACAGTTACTACCTGCTAGTCCAGCCACCTCTACCCCACACAGTTACTACCTGCTAGTCCAGCCACCTCTACCCCACACCCAGACAGTTACTACCTGCTAGTCCAGCCACCTCTACCCCACACAGTTACTACCTGCTAGCCCAGCCACCTCTACCCCACACAGTTACTACCTGCTAGTCCAGCCACCTCTACCCCACACCCAGACAGTTACTACCTGCTAGTCCAGCCACCTCTACCCCACACAGTTACTACCTGCTAGTCCAGCCACCTCTACCCCACACAGTTACTACCTGCTAGTCCAGCCACCTCTACCCCACACAGTTACTACCTGCTAGTGCAGCCACCTCTACCCCACACCCAGACAGTTACTACCACTAGTCCAGCCACCTCTACCCCACACCCAGACAGTTACTACCTGCTAGTCCAGCCACCTCTACCCCACACCCAGACAGTTACTACCTGCTAGTCCAGCCACCTCTACCCCACACAGTTACTACCACTAGTCCAGCCACCTCTACCCCACACAGTTACTACCACTAGTCCAGCCACCTCTACCCCACACAGTTACTACCACTAGTCCAGCCACCTCTACCCCACACCCAGACAGTTACTACCTGCTAGCCCAGCCACCTCTACCCCACACCCAGACAGTTACTACCTGCTAGTCCAGCCACCTCTACCCCACACCCAGACAGTTACTACCTGCTAGTCTAGCCACCTCTACCCCACACAGTTACTACCACTAGTCCAGCCACCTCTACCCCACACAGTTACTACCACTAGTCCAGCCACCTCTACCCCACACAGTTACTACCACTTGTCCAGCCACCTCTACCCCACACCCAGACAGTTACTACCTGCTAGCCCAGCCACCTCTACCCCACACCCAGACAGGTACTACCTGCTAGTCCAGCCACCTCTACCCCACACCCAGACAGTTACTACCTGCTAGTCCAGCCACCTCTACCCCACACCCAGACAGTTACTACCTGCTAGTCCAGCCACCTCTACCCCACACCCAGACAGGTACTACCTGCTAGCCCAGCCACCTCTACCCCACACCCAGACAGTTACTACCTGCTAGTCCAGCCACCTCTACCCCACACCCAGACAGTTACTACCTGCTAGTCTAGCCACCTCTACCCCACACAGTTACTACCACTAGTCCAGCCACCTCTACCCCACACAGTTACTACCACTAGTCCAGCCACCTCTACCCCACACAGTTACTACCACTTGTCCAGCCACCTCTACCCCACACCCAGACAGTTACTACCTGCTAGCCCAGCCACCTCTACCCCACACCCAGACAGGTACTACCTGCTAGTCCAGCCACCTCTACCCCACACCCAGACAGTTACTACCTGCTAGTCCAGCCACCTCTACCCCACACCCAGACAGTTACTACCTGCTAGTCCAGCCACCTCTACCCCACACCCAGACAGGTACTACCTGCTAGTCCAGCCACCTCTACCCCACACCCAGACAGTTACTACCACTAGTCCAGCCACCTCTACCCCACACCCAGACAGTTACTACCACTAGTCCAGCCACCTCTACCCCACACCCAGACAGTTACTACCTGCTAGTCCAGCCACCTCTACCCCACACCCAGACAGTTACTACCTGCTAGTCCAGCCACCTCTACCCCACACCCAGACAGTTACTACCTGCTAGCCCAGCCACCTCTACCCCACACCCAGACAGTTACTACCTGCTAGTCCAGCCACCTCTACCCCACACCCAGACAGTTACTACCTGCTAGTCCAGCCACCTCTACCCCACACCCAGACAGTTACTACCTGCTAGCCCAGCCACCTCTACCCCACACCCAGACAGTTACTACCACTAGTCCAGCCACCTCTACCCCACACAGTTACTACCTGCTAGTCCAGCCACCTCTACCCCACACAGTTACTACCTGCTAGCCCAGCCACCTCTACCCCACACAGTTACTACCTGCTAGTCCAGCCACCTCTACCCCACACAGTTACTACCTGCTAGTCCAGCCACCTCTACCCCACACCCAGACAGTTACTACCTGCTAGTCCAGCCACCTCTACCCCACACAGTTACTACCTGCTAGTCCAGCCACCTCTACCCCACACAGTTACTACCTGCTAGTCCAGCCACCTGGGAGAGATGCTGAAATGTCTAACCACATGAACACCGTAGTGAAGAAACAACAGCGACTCTTCAATCTCAGGATGCTGAAGAAATTCGGCCTATCCCAGAGGGCCCTCAGTGTTCTACAGGAGCGCCAGAGAGCACACGTTCTGATCCACGGACCACAAAGCACTTCAGAGATGCAGCTGAACGCTGGGTGACCACTGCCTGCCTAACAGGACACCTACAACACCAGTTGACACTGGAAGGCCAAGAAGATCACCCCTGCCACGACCTGTCCTCCCTGCCACGCCCTGCACCCCAGCCACGCCCTGCACCACAGCCACGCCCTGTCCTCCCTGCCACGCCCTGCACCACAGCCACGCCCTGTCCTCCCTGCCACGCCCTGCACCCCAGCCACGCCCTGCACCCCAGCCACGCCCTGCACCACAGCCACGCCCTGTCCTCCCTGCCACGCCCTGCACCACAGCCACGCCCTGTCCTCCCTGCCACGCCCTGCACCCCAGCCACGCCCTGCACCACAGCCACGCCCTGTCCTCCCTGCCACGCCCTGTCCTCCCAGCCACGCCCTGTCCTCCCAGCCACGCCCTGTCCTCCCAGCCACGCCCTGTCCTCCCAGCCACGCCCTGTCCTCCCTGCCACGCCCTGCACCACAGCCACGCCCTGTCCTCCCTGCCACGTCCTGCACCACAGCCACGCCCTGTCCTCCCTGCCACGCCCTGCACCACAGCCACGCCCTGTCCTCCCTGCCACGCCCTGTCCTCCCTGCCACGTCCTGCACCACAGCCACGCCCTGTCCTCCCTGCCACGTCCTGCACCACAGCCACGCCCTGTCCTCCCTGCCACGCCCTGCACCACAGCCACGCCCTGTCCTCCCTGCCACGTCCTGCACCACAGCCACGCCCTGTCCTCCCTGCCACGCCCTGCACCACAGCCACGCCCTGTCCTCCCTGCCACGCCCTGCACCACAGCCACGCCCTGTCCTCCCTGCCACGCCCTGTCCTCCCTGCCACGCCCTGTCCTCCCTGCCACGCCCTGTCCTCCCTGCCACGCCCTGTCCTCCCTGCTTCAATCACTCAGACGAGGGCAAATACTGTAAGCCTGGACAATAGTTTATACCCACAGACCATCAGGCTGCTGAATAGCCACCACTACTTAGCTACCTGCTCCCCCCTCCCCCAACTCTCACTAACCTTACCTGCTACTCCCCCCACTGTTCCCCCTATGGTCATCCCCCCCACCTCCTCAATGATCATACTGCTGTTCCCCCTATGGTCACCCCCCCACCTCCTCAATGATCATACTGCTGTTCCCCCTATGGTCACCCCCCCCACCTCCTCAATGATAATACTGCTGTTCCCCCTATGGTCACCCCCCCACCTCCTCAATGATAATACTGCTGTTCCCCCTATGGTCACCCCCCCCCACCTCCTCAATGATAATACTGCTGTTCCCCCTATGGTCACCCCCCCCCCCACCTCCTCAATGATAATACTGCTGTTCCCCCTATGGTCACCCCCCCCCCACCTCCTCAATGATAATACTGCTGTTCCCCCTATGGTCACCCCCCCCACCTCCTCAATGATAATACTGCTGTTCCCCCTATGGTCACCCCCCCCACCTCCTCAATGATAATACTGCTGTTCCCCCTATGGTCATCTCCCCCCACCTCCTCAATGATAATACTGCTGTTCCCCCTATGGTCACCCCCCCCCACCTCCTCAATGATAATACTGCTGTTCCCCCTATGGTCACCCCCCCACCTCCTCAATGATAATACTGCTGTTCCCCCTATGGTCACCCCCCCCACCTCCTCAATGATAATACTGCTGTTCCCCCTATGGTCACCCCCCCCCACCTCCTCAATGATAATACTGCTGTTCCCCCTATGGTCACCCCCCCCACCTCCTCAATGATAATACTGCTGTTCCCCCTATGGTCACCCCCCCCACCTCCTCAATGATAATACTGCTGTTCCCCCTATGGTCACCCCCCCCCACCTCCTCAATGATAATACTGCTGTTCCCCCTATGGTCACCCCCCCCCCCCCACCTCCTCAATGATAATAATGGTGTTCCCCCTATGGTCACCCCCCCTCCTCAATGATAATACTGCTGTTCCCCCTATGGTCACCCCCCCCACCTCCTCAATGATCATACTGCTGTTCCCCCTACGGTCACCCCCCCCCTCCTCAATGATAATGCTGCTGTTCCCCCTATGGTCACCCCCCCCACCTCCTCAATGATAATACTGCTGTTCCCCCTATGGTCACCCCCCCCACCTCCTCAATGATCATACTGCTGTTCCCCCTACGGTCACCCCCCCCTCCTCAATGATAATGCTGCTGTTCCCCCTATGGTCATCCCCCCCCACCTCCTCAATGATCATACTGCTTTTCCCCCTATGGTCACCCCCCCCCCCCCCCCCCCCCACCTCCTCAATGATAATACTGCTGTTCCCCCTATGGTCACCCCCCCCCCCCCCCACCTCCTCAATGATCATACTGCTGTTCCCCCTATGGTCACCCGCCCACCTCCTCAATGATAATACTGCTGTTCCCCCTATGGTCATCCCCCCCCACCTCCTCAATGATAATACTGCTGTTCCCCCTATGGTCACCCCCCCCCACCTCCTCAATGATCATACTGCTGTTCCCCCTACGGTCACCCCCCCTCCTCAATGATAATGCTGCTGTTCCCCCTATGGTCATCCCCCCCCACCTCCTCAATGATCATACTGCTGTTCCCCCTATGGTCACCCCCCCACCTCCTCAATGATAATACTGCTGTTCCCCCTATGGTCACCCCCCCCACCTCCTCAATGATAATACTGCTGTTCCCCCTATGGTCACCCCCCCCACCTCCTCAATGATAATAATGGTGTTCCCCCTATGGTCACCCCCCCACCTCCTCAATGATAATACTGCTGTTCCCCCTATGGTCACCCCCCCCACCTCCTCAATGATCATACTGCTGTTCCCCCTACGGTCACCCCCCCCCCCCCCCTCCTCAATGATAATGCTGCTGTTCCCCCTATGGTCATCCCCCCCCACCTCCTCAATGATCATACTGCTGTTCCCCCTATGGTCACCCCCCCCCCCCCTCCCACCTCCTCAATGATCATACTGCTGTTCCCCCTATGGTCACCCCCCCACCTCCTCAATGATAATACTGCTGTTCCCCCTATGGTCATCCCCCCCCACCTCCTCAATGATATTACTGCTGTTCCCCCTATGGTCACCCCCCCACCTCCTCAATGATCATACTGCTGTTCCCCCTATGGTCATCCCCCCACCTCCTCAATGATAATACTGCTGTTCCCCCTATGGTCATCCCCCCACCTCCTCAATGATAATACTGCTGTTCCCCTTATGGTCACCCCCCCCCCCCCCTCCTCAATGATAATACTGCTGTTCCCCCTATGGTCATCCCCCCACCTCCTCAATGATAATACTGCTGTTCCCCTTATGGTCACCCCCCCCCACCTCCTCAATGATATTACTGCTGTTCCCCCTATGGTCATCCCCCCACCTCCTCAATGATAATACTGCTGTTCCCCCTATGGTCATCCCCCCACCTCCTCAATGATAATACTGCTGTTCCCCTTATGGTCATCCCCCACCTCCTCAATGATAATACTGCTGTTCCCCCTATGGTCACCCCCCCCCCCCCCCCCCTCCTCAATGATAATACTGCTGTTCCCCCTATGGTCACCCCCCCCCCACCTCCTCAATGATAATACTGCTGTTCCCCCTATGGTCACCCCCTCCCCCCCCCACCTCCTCAATGATAATACTGCTGTTTCCCCTATGGTCATCCCCCCACCTCCTCTATGATAATACTGCTGTTCCCCCTATGGTCACCCCCCCCCACCTCCTCAATGATAATACTGCTGTTCCCCCTATGGTCACCCCCCCCCCCCCCCCTCCTCAATGATAATACTGCTGTTCCCCCTATGGTCACCCCCCCCCCACCTCCTCAATGATAATACTGCTGTTCCCCCTATGGTCACCCCCCCCCCACCTCCTCAATGATAATACTGCTGTTCCCCTATGGTCACCCCCCCCCCCACCTCCTCAATGATCATACTGCTGTTCCCCCTATGGTCATCCCCCCCACCTCCTCAATGATAATACTGCTGTTCCCCCTATGGTCACCCCCCCCCCCCCCTCAATGATCATACTGCTGTTCCCCCCATGGTCACCCCCCCACCTCCTCAATTATCATACTGCTGTTCCCCCTATGGTCACCCCCCCCCCACCTCCTCAATGATAATACTGCTGGTCATCCCCTCATACTGCTGCTATTCCAGTTTCAACTGTTCTGCCTGCGGTTATGGAACCCCTACCTGTCCCAGACCTGCTGTTTTCAACTCTTAATGATCGGCTATGAAAAGCCAACTGAAAATTATTCCTGATTATTATTTGACCATGCTTGTCATTTATGAACATTTGAACATCTTGGCCATGTTCTGTTATAATCTCCACCCGGCTCAGCCAGAAGAGGACTGGCCACCCCTCATAGCCTGGTTCCTCTCTATGTTTCTTCCTAGGTTTTGGCCTTTCTAGGGAGTTTTTCCCTAGCCACCGTGCTTCTACACCTGCATTGCTTGCTGTTTTGGGGTTTTAGGCTGGGTTTCTGTACAGCACTTCGATATATTAGCTGATATACGAAGGGCTGTATAAAATAAACTTGATTTGATTTGATCATACTGCTGTTCCCCCTATGGGGTGACCTCAACCCACCTGGTACAGGCAGCGGTGAGAGTGACCTCAACCCACCTGGTACAGGCAGCGGTGGGAGTGACCTCAACCCACCTTGTACAGGCAGCGGTGGGAGTGACCTCAACCCACCTGGTACAGGCAGCGGTGAGAGTGACCTCAACCCACCTGGTACATGCAGCGGATGGAGTGACCTCAACCCACCTGGTACAGGCAGCGGTGAGAGTGACCTCAACCCACCTGGTACAGGCAGCGGTGGGAGTGACCTCAACCCACCTTGTACAGGCAGCGGTGGGAGTGACCTCAACCCACCTGGTACAGGCAGCGGTGGGAGTGACCTCAACCCTGTACCTTGTACAGGCAGCGGTGGGAGTGACCTCAACCCTGTACCTTGTACAGGCAGCGGTGGGAGTGACCTCAACCCACCTTGTACAGTTAGCGGTGGGAGTGACCTCAACCCACCTGGTACAGGCAGCGGTGAGAGTGACCTCAACCCACCTGGTACAGGCAGCGGTGGGAGTGACCTCAACCCACCTGGTACAGGCAGCGGTGGGAGTGACCTCAACCCACCTGGTACAGGCAGCGGTGGGAGTGACCTCAACCCTGTACCTTGTACAGGCAGCGGTGGGAGTGACCTCAACCCACCTGGTACAGGCAGCGGTGGGAGTGACCTCAACCCTGTACCTTGTACAGGCAGCGGTGGGAGTGACCTCAACCCACCTGGTACAGGCAGCGGTGGGAGTGACCTCAACCCTGTACCTTGTACAGGCAGCGGTGAGAGTGACCTCAACCCACCTGGTACAGGCAGCGGTGGGAGTGACCTCAACCCTGTACCTTGTACAGGCAGCGGTGGGAGTGACCTCAACCCACCTGGTACAGGCAGCGGTGGGAGTGACCTCAACCCTGTACCTTGTACAGGCAGCGGTGGGAGTGACCTCAACCCACCTGGTACAGGCAGCGGTGGGAGTGACCTCAACCCTGTACCTTGTACAGGCAGCGGTGGGAGTGACCTCAACCCTGTACCTTGTACAGGCAGCGGTGAGAGTGACCTCAACCCACCTTGTACAGGCAGCGGTTGGAGTGACCTCAACCCACCTGGTACAGG
The DNA here is from genome assembly GCF_029448725.1 of Salvelinus fontinalis. Taxonomy (NCBI): domain Eukaryota; kingdom Metazoa; phylum Chordata; class Actinopteri; order Salmoniformes; family Salmonidae; genus Salvelinus; species Salvelinus fontinalis. Next base: position 65,704,837 of record NC_074667.1, read on the forward strand.
CAGCGGTGGGAGTGACCTCAACCCACCTTGTACAGGCAGCGGTGGGAGTGACCTCAACCCACCTTGTACAGGCAGCGGTGGGAGTGACCTCAACCCACCCCCTAACATGTCTAGTGTGACGGCTACGGTGTTCAGTTGACAGTCCCCCCCCCAAATCTGCAGTGTGTAGACCCACCTGTCCAGGTCAGTCTCCAGTCTGTGCAGTCTGTTCACCAGGGTAGTCTTCTCAGAACGGAGACAGTCACACTCCTGCTGCAGACCGGACCAGCCCTTCTGAAGACGCTCCACCTCCCCTACAGAGAGGAGACGTAGACCGGTTACAACAGCTGATCCTCTATGAACAGTCATAGAGCCTTAAAAACATTCATAACATTCTTCTTGAGCCATTTGTTGACATGTAACAGACAGGATGAAGGCAACATGGTAGTAGGTAGTATGGTACGGGATATGGCAGTAGGTACCATGTTTTGTGCTGCTGCCATGTTGTGTTGCTACCATGCTGTTGTCTTAGGTTTCTCTGTTGTCTCTCTTGTGATGTGTGTTATGTCCTATATTTATATTGTATTTTTTATTAATCCCAGGCCACCGTCCCCGCAGGAGGCCTTCTGCCTTTTGGTAGGCCGTCATTGGAAATATTTTTTAATTTCAAATTTCTTTAACCATGTAGGCCAGTTGAGAACAAGTTCTCATTTACAACTGCGACCTGGCCAAGATAAATCAAAGCAGTTCGACACAAACAACAACACAGAGTTACACATGGAATAAACAAAAGTACACTCAATACCAGAAAAATCTATATACAGTGTGTGCAAATGGAGTAAGGAGGTAAGGCAATAAATAGGCCATAGTAGCGAAGGTGGGCTTTTTACAGATGAGCTATGTACAGCTGCAGCGATCAGTTAGCTGCTCTGACAGCTGGTGCTTAAAGTTAGTGAGAGAGATATGAGTTTCCAACTTCAGCGATTTTTGCATTTCGTTCCAGTCATTGGCAGCAGAGAACTGGAAGGAAAGGCAGCCAAAGGAGGAATAGGCTTTGGGGATGACCAGTTAAATATACCTGCTTGAGCGCGTGCTGCAGGTGGGTGCTGCTATGGTGACCAGTGAGCTGAGAGAAGGGGGGACTTTACCTAGCAGGGTCTTGTAGATGACCTGGAGCCAGTGGGTTTGGCGACGAATATGAAGCGAGGGCCAGCCAACGAGAGTGTACAGGTCACAGTGGTGGGTGGTTTATGGGGCTTTGGTGACAAAACGGGTGGCACTGTGATAGATTGCATCCAATTTGTTGAGTAGAGTGTTGGAGGCTATTTTGTAAATGACATCCCCGAAGTCAAGGATCGGTAGGATAGTCAGTTTTAAGAGGGTATGTTTGATAGCATGAGTGAAGGAGGCTTCTACATCACTAGAGAGTCTGGTGACGTGTTCTACATCACCACTAGAGTCTGGTGACGTGTTCTACATCACCACTAGAGTCTAGTGACGTGTTCTACATCACCACTAGAGAGTCTGGTGACGTGTTCTACATCACTAGAGAGTCTGGTGACGTGTTCTACATCACCACTAGAGAGTCTGGTGACGTGTTCTACATCACTACTAGAGAGTCTGGTGACGTGTTCTACATCACCACTAGAGTCTGGTGACGTGTTCTACATCACCACTAGAGAGTCTGGTGACGTGTTCTACATCACCACTAGAGAGTCTGGTGACGTGTTCTACATCACCACTAGAGTCTGGTAACGTGTTCTACATCACCACTAGAGAGTCTGGTGACGTGTTCTACATCACCACTAGAGAGTCTGGTGACGTGTTCTACATCACCACTAGAGTCTGGTGACGTGTTCTACATCACCACTAGAGAGTCTGGTGACGTGTTCTACATCACCACTAGAGAGTCTGGTGACGTGTTCTACATCACCACTAGAGAGTCTGGTGACGTGTTCTACATCACCACTAGAGAGTCTGGTGACGTGTTCTACATCACCGCTAGAGAGTCTGGTGACGTGTTCTACATCACCACTAGAGAGTCTGGTGACGTGTTCTACATCACCACTAGAGAGTCTAGTGACGTGTTCTACATCACCACTAGAGAGTCTAGTGACGTGTTCTACATCACCACTAGAGAGTCTGGTGACGTGTTCTACATCACCACTAGAGAGTCTGGTGACGTGTTCTACATCACCACTAGAGAGTCTGGTGACGTGTTCTACATCACCACTAGAGTCTGGTGACGTGTTCTACATCACCACTAGAGTCTAGTGACGTGTTCTACATCACCACTAGAGAGTCTGGTGACGTGTTCTACATCACTAGAGAGTCTGGTGACGTGTTCTACATCACCACTAGAGAGTCTGGTGACGTGTTCTACATCACTACTAGAGAGTCTGGTGACGTGTTCTACATCACCACTAGAGTCTGGTGACGTGTTCTACATCACCACTAGAGAGTCTGGTGACGTGTTCTACATCACCACTAGAGAGTCTGGTGACGTGTTCTACATCACCACTAGAGTCTGGTAACGTGTTCTACATCACCACTAGAGAGTCTGGTGACGTGTTCTACATCACCACTAGAGAGTCTGGTGACGTGTTCTACATCACCACTAGAGAGTCTGGTGACGTGTTCTACATCACCACTAGAGAGTCTGGTGACGTGTTCTACATCACCACTAGAGAGTCTGGTGACGTGTTCTACATCACCACTAGAGAGTCTGGTGACGTGTTCTACATCACCACTAGAGTCTGGTGACGTGTTCTACATCACCACTAGAGAGTCTGGTGACGTGTTCTACATCACCACTAGAGAGTCTGGTGACGTGTTCTACATCACCACTAGAGAGTCTGGTGACGTGTTCTACATCACCGCTAGAGAGTCTGGTGACGTGTTCTACATCACCACTAGAGAGTCTGGTGACGTGTTCTACATCACCACTAGAGAGTCTAGTGACGTGTTCTACATCACCACTAGAGAGTCTAGTGACGTGTTCTACATCACCACTAGAGAGTCTGGTGACGTGTTCTACATCACCACTAGAGAGTCTGGTGACGTGTTCTACATCACCACTAGAGAGTCTGGTGACGTGTTCTACATCACCACTAGAGTCTGGTGACGTGTTCTACATCACCACTAGAGTCTGGTGACGTGTTCTACATCACCACTAGAGTCTGGTGACGTGTTCTACATCACCACTAGAGAGTCTGGTGACGTGTTCTACATCACCACTAGAGTCTGGTGACGTGTTCTACATCACCACTAGAGAGTCTGGTGACGTGTTCTACATCACCACTAGAGAGTCTGGTGACGTGTTCTACATCACCACTAGAGAGTCTGGTGACGTGTTCTACATCACCACTAGAGAGTCTGGTGACGTGTTCTACATCACCACTAGAGTCTGGTGACGTGTTCTACATCACCACTAGAGTCTGGTGACGTGTTCTACATCACCACTAGAGTCTGGTGACGTGTTCTACATCACCACTAGAGAGTCTGGTGACGTGTTCTACATCACCACTAGAGAGTCTGGTGACGTGTTCTACATCACCACTAGAGAGTCTAGTGACGTGTTCTACATCACCACTAGAGAGTCTGGTGACGTGTTCTACATCACCACTAGAGTCTAGTGACGTGTTCTACATCACTAGAGAGTCTGGTGACGTGTTCTACATCACCACTAGAGAGTCTGGTGACGTGTTCTACATCACCACTAGAGAGTCTGGTGACATGTTCTACATCACCACTAGAGTCTAGTGACGTGTTCTACATCACCACTAGAGAGTCTAGTGACGTGTTCTACATCACCACTAGAGAGTCTGGTGACGTGTTCTACATCACCACTAGAGAGTCTAGTGACGTGTTCTACATCACCACTAGAGTCTGGTGACGTGTTCTACATCACCACTAGAGTCTGGTGACGTGTTCTACATCACCACTAGAGTCTGGTGACGTGTTCTACATCACCACTAGAGAGTCTGGTGACGTGTTCTACATCACCACTAGAGTCTGGTGACGTGTTCTACATCACCACTAGAGTCTGGTGACGTGTTCTACATCACCACTAGAGAGTCTGGTGACGTGTTCTACATCACCACTAGAGAGTCTGGTGACGTGTTCTACATCACCACTAGAGAGTCTGGTGACGTGTTCTACATCACCACTAGAGAGTCTGGTGACGTGTTCTACATCACCACTAGAGTCTGGTGACGTGTTCTACATCACCACTAGAGTCTGGTGACGTGTTCTACATCACCACTAGAGTCTGGTGACGTGTTCTACATCACCACTAGAGAGTCTGGTGACGTGTTCTACATCACCACTAGAGTCTGGTGACGTGTTCTACATCACCACTAGAGAGTCTAGTGACGTGTTCTACATCACCACTAGAGTCTGGTGACGTGTTCTACATCACCACTAGAGAGTCTGGTGACGTGTTCTACATCACCACTAGAGAGTCTGGTGACGTGTTCTACATCACCACTAGAGAGTCTAGTGACGTGTTCTACATCACCACTAGAGTCTGGTGACGTGTTCTACATCACTAGAGAGTCTGGTGACGTGTTCTACATCACTAGAGAGTCTGGTGACGTGTTCTACATCACCACTAGAGTCTAGTGACGTGTTCTACATCACTAGAGAGTCTGGTGACGTGTTCTACATCACCACTAGAGTCTGGTGACGTGTTCTACATCACCACTAGAGAGTCTGGTGACGTGTTCTACATCACCACTAGAGTCTAGTGACGTGTTCTACATCACCACTAGAGAGTCTGGTGACGTGTTCTACATCACCACTAGAGAGTCTGGTGACGTGTTCTACATCACCACTAGAGAGTCTAGTGACGTGTTCTACATCACCACTAGAGTCTGGTGACGTGTTCTACATCACCACTAGAGTCTGGTGACGTGTTCTACATCACCACTAGAGAGTCTAGTGACGTGTTCTACATCACCACTAGAGAGTCTGGTGACGTGTTCTACATCACCACTAGAGAGTCTGGTGACGTGTTCTACATCACCACTAGAGAGTCTGGTGACGTGTTCTACATCACCACTAGAGAGTCTGGTGACGTGTTCTACATCACCACTAGAGAGTCTAGTGACGTGTTCTACATCACCACTAGAGAGTCTGGTGACGTGTTCTACATCACCACTAGAGAGTCTGGTGACGTGTTCTACATCACCACTAGAGAGTCTAGTGACGTGTTCTACATCACCACTAGAGTCTGGTGACGTGTTCTACATCACCACTAGAGAGTCTGGTGACGTGTTCTACATCACCACTAGAGAGTCTGGTGACGTGTTCTACATCACCACTAGAGAGTCTGGTGACGTGTTCTACATCACCACTAGAGAGTCTGGTGACGTGTTCTACATCACCACTAGAGTCTGGTGACGTGTTCTACATCACCACTAGAGTCTGGTGACGTGTTCTACATCACCACTAGAGTCTGGTGACGTGTTCTACATCACCACTAGAGTCTGGTGACGTGTTCTACATCACCACTAGAGAGTCTGGTGACGTGTTCTACATCACCACTAGAGTCTGGTGACGTGTTCTACATCACCACTAGAGAGTCTAGTGACGTGTTCTACATCACCACTAGAGTCTGGTGACGTGTTCTACATCACCACTAGAGAGTCTGGTGACGTGTTCTACATCACCACTAGAGAGTCTGGTGACGTGTTCTACATCACCACTAGAGAGTCTAGTGACGTGTTCTACATCACCACTAGAGTCTGGTGACGTGTTCTACATCACCACTAGAGAGTCTGGTGACGTGTTCTACATCACTAGAGAGTCTGGTGACGTGTTCTACATCACCAGAGAGTCTGGTGACGTGTTCTACATCACCACTAGAGTCTGGTGACGTGTTCTACATCACCCTAGAGAGTCTGGTGACGTGTTCTACATCACCACTAGAGTCTGGTGACGTGTTCTACATCACCACTAGAGAGTCTGGTGACGTGTTCTACATCACCACTAGAGTCTGGTGACGTGTTCTACATCACCACTAGAGAGTCTGGTGACGTGTTCTACATCACCACTAGAGAGTCTAGTGACGTGTTCTACATCACCACTAGAGTCTGGTGACGTGTTCTACATCACCACTAGAGTCTGGTGACGTGTTCTACATCACCACTAGAGAGTCTGGTGACGTGTTCTACATCACCACTAGAGAGTCTGGTGACGTGTTCTACATCACCACTAGAGTCTGGTGACGTGTTCTACATCACCACTAGAGAGTCTGGTGACGTGTTCTACATCACCACTAGAGAGTCTGGTGACGTGTTCTACATCACCACTAGAGAGTCTGGTGACGTGTTCTACATCACCACTAGAGAGTCTGGTGACGTGTTCTACATCACCACTAGAGAGTCTGGTGACGTGTTCTACATCACCACTAGAGAGTCTGGTGACGTGTTCTACATCACCACTAGAGTCTGGTGACGTGTTCTACATCACCACTGAGAGTCTGGTGACGTGTTCTACATCACCACTAGAGTCTGGTGACGTGTTCTACATCACCACTAGAGAGTCTGGTGACGTGTTCTACATCACCACTAGAGTCTGGTGACGTGTTCTACATCACCACTAGAGAGTCTAGTGACGTGTTCTACATCACCACTAGAGTCTGGTGACGTGTTCTACATCACCACTAGAGAGTCTGGTGACGTGTTCTACATCACCACTAGAGAGTCTGGTGACGTGTTCTACATCACCACTAGAGAGTCTAGTGACGTGTTCTACATCACCACTAGAGTCTGGTGACGTGTTCTACATCACCACTAGAGAGTCTGGTGACGTGTTCTACATCACCACTAGAGAGTCTAGTGACGTGTTCTACATCACCACTAGAGTCTAGTGACGTGTTCTACATCACCACTAGAGAGTCTGGTGACGTGTTCTACATCACCACTAGAGAGTCTGGTGACGTGTTCTACATCACCACTAGAGAGTCTGGTGACGTGTTCTACATCACCACTAGAGTCTAGTGACGTGTTCTACATCACCACTAGAGAGTCTGGTGACGTGTTCTACATCACCACTAGAGTCTGGTGACGTGTTCTACATCACCACTAGAGAGTCTGGTGACGTGTTCTACATCACCACTAGAGAGTCTGGTGACGTGTTCTACATCACCACTAGAGAGTCTAGTGACGTGTTCTACATCACCACTAGAGAGTCTGGTGACGTGTTCTACATCACCACTAGAGAGTCTAGTGACGTGTTCTACATCACCACTAGAGAGTCTAGTGACGTGTTCTACATCACCACTAGAGAGTCTGGTGACGTGTTCTACATCACCACTAGAGAGTCGAGTGAAGTGTTCTACATCACCACTAGAGAGTCTGGTGACGTGTTCTACATCACCACTAGAGAGTCTGGTGACGTGTTCTACATCACCACTAGAGAGTCTAGTGACGTGTTCTACATCACCACTAGAGAGTCTGGTGACGTGTTCTCCATCACCACTAGAGAGTCTGGTGACGTGTTCTACATCACCACTAGAGAGTCTAGTGACGTGTTCTACATCACCGCTAGAGAGTCTGGTGACGTGTTCTACATCACCGCTAGAGAGTCTGGTGACGTGTTCTACATCACCGCTAGAGAGTCTGGTGACGTGTTCTACATCACCGCTAGAGAGTCTGGTGACGTGTTCTACATCACCACTAGAGAGTCTGGTGACGTGTTCTACATCACCACTAGAGAGTCTGGTGACGTGTTCTACATCACCACTAGAGAGTCTGGTGACGTGTTCTACATCACCACTAGAGAGTCTGGTGACGTGTTCTACATCACCACTAGAGAGTCTAGTGACGTGTTCTACATCACCACTAGAGAGTCTGGTGACGTGTTCTACATCACCACTAGAGAGTCTAGTGACGTGTTCTACATCACCACTAGAGTCTGGTGACGTGTTCTACATCACCACTAGAGAGTCTGGTGACGTGTTCTACATCACCACTAGAGTCTGGTGACGTGTTCTACATCACCGCTAGAGAGTCTGGTGACGTGTTCTACATCACCGCTAGAGTCTGGTGACGTGTTCTACATCACCGCTAGAGAGTCTGGTGACGTGTTCTACATCACCGCTAGAGAGTCTGGTGACGTGTTCTACATCACCACTAGAGAGTCTGGTGACGTGTTCTACATCACCACTAGAGTCTGGTGACGTGTTCTACATCACCACTAGAGAGTCTAGTGACGTGTTCTACATCACCACTAGAGTCTGGTGACGTGTTCTACATCACCACTAGAGAGTCTGGTGACGTGTTCTACATCACCACTAGAGAGTCTAGTGACGTGTTCTACATCACCACTAGAGTCTGGTGACGTGTTCTACATCACCACTAGAGAGTCTGGTGACGTGTTCTACATCACCACTAGAGAGTCTGGTGACGTGTTCTACATCACCACTAGAGAGTCTGGTGACGTGTTCTACATCACCACTAGAGAGTCTGGTGACGTGTTCTACATCACCACTAGAGAGTCTAGTGACGTGTTCTACATCACCACTAGAGTCTGGTGACGTGTTCTACATCACCACTAGAGAGTCTGGTGACGTGTTCTACATCACCACTAGAGAGTCTGGTGACGTGTTCTACATCACCACTAGAGAGTCTGGTGACGTGTTCTACATCACCACTAGAGTCTGGTGACGTGTTCTCCATCACCACTAGAGAGTCTGGTGACGTGTTCTCCATCACCACTAGAGAGTCTAGTGACGTGTTCTACATCACCACTAGAGAGTCTAGTGACGTGTTCTACATCACCGCTAGAGAGTCTGGTGACGTGTTCTACATCACCGCTAGAGAGTCTGGTGACGTGTTCTACATCACCACTAGAGAGTCTGGTGACGTGTTCTACATCACCACTAGAGAGTCTGGTGACGTGTTCTACATCACCACTAGAGAGTCTGGTGACGTGTTCTACATCACCACTAGAGAGTCTGGTGACGTGTTCTACATCACCACTAGAGAGTCTGGTGACGTGTTCTACATCACCACTAGAGAGTCTGGTGACGTGTTCTACATCACCACTAGAGAGTCTAGTGACGTGTTCTACATCACCACTAGAGAGTCTGGTGACGTGTTCTACATCACCACTAGAGAGTCTAGTGACGTGTTCTACATCACCACTAGAGTCTGGTGACGTGTTCTACATCACCACTAGAGAGTCTGGTGACGTGTTCTACATCACCACTAGAGTCTGGTGACGTGTTCTACATCACCGCTAGAGAGTCTGGTGACGTGTTCTACATCACCGCTAGAGTCTGGTGACGTGTTCTACATCACCGCTAGAGAGTCTGGTGACGTGTTCTACATCACCGCTAGAGAGTCTGGTGACGTGTTCTACATCACCACTAGAGAGTCTGGTGACGTGTTCTACATCACCACTAGAGTCTGGTGACGTGTTCTACATCACCACTAGAGAGTCTAGTGACGTGTTCTACATCACCACTAGAGTCTGGTGACGTGTTCTACATCACCACTAGAGAGTCTGGTGACGTGTTCTACATCACCACTAGAGAGTCTAGTGACGTGTTCTACATCACCACTAGAGTCTGGTGACGTGTTCTACATCACCACTAGAGAGTCTGGTGACGTGTTCTACATCACCACTAGAGAGTCTGGTGACGTGTTCTACATCACCACTAGAGAGTCTGGTGACGTGTTCTACATCACCACTAGAGTATCTGGTGACGTGTTCTACATCACCACTAGAGAGTCTAGTGACGTGTTCTACATCACCACTAGAGTCTGGTGACGTGTTCTACATCACCACTAGAGAGTCTGGTGACGTGTTCTACATCACCACTAGAGAGTCTGGTGACGTGTTCTACATCACCACTAGAGAGTCTGGTGACGTGTTCTACATCACCACTAGAGTCTGGTGACGTGTTCTACATCACCACTAGAGAGTCTGGTGACGTGTTCTACATCACCACTAGAGAGTCTGGTGCCGTGTTCTACATCACCACTAGAGAGTCTGGTGACGTGTTCTACATCACCACTAGAGAGTCTAGTGACGTGTTCTACATCACCACTAGAGTCTGGTGACGTGTTCTACATCACCACTAGAGAGTCTAGTGACGTGTTCTACATCACCACTAGAGTCTGGTGACGTGTTCTACATCACCACTAGAGTCTGGTGACGTGTTCTACATCACCACTAGAGTCTAGTGACGTGTTCTACATCACCACTAGAGAGTCTGGTGACGTGTTCTACATCACCACTAGAGAGTCTAGTGACGTGTTCTACATCACCACTAGAGAGTCTAGTGACGTGTTCTACATCACCACTAGAGAGTCTAGTGACGTGTTCTACATCACCACTAGAGAGTCTGGTGACGTGTTCTACATCACCACTAGAGAGTCTGGTGACGTGTTCTACATCACCACTAGAGAGTCTGGTGACGTGTACTACATCACCACTAGAGAGTCTAGTGACGTGTTCTACATCACCACTAGAGTCTGGTGACGTGTTCTACATCACCACTAGAGTCTGGTGACGTGTTCTACATCACCACTAGAGAGTCTGGTGACGTGTTCTACATCACCACTAGAGTCTGGTGACGTGTTCTACATCACCACTAGAGTCTGGTGACGTGTTCTACATCACCACTAGAGTCTGGTGACGTGTTCTACATCACCACTAGAGAGTCTGGTGACGTGTTCTACATCACCACTAGAGAGTCTGGTGACGTGTTCTACATCACCACTAGAGTCTGGTGACGTGTTCTACATCACCACTAGAGAGTCTGGTGACGTGTTCTACATCACCACTAGAGTCTGGTGACGTGTTCTACATCACCACTAGACAGTCTGGTGACGTGTTCTACATCACCACTAGAGTCTGGTGACGTGTTCTACATCACCACTAGAGAGTCTGGTGACGTGTTCTACATCAACACTAGAGAGTCTAGTGACGTGTTCTACATCACCACTAGAGAGTCTAGTGACGTGTTCTACATCACCACTAGAGAGTCTGGTGACGTGTTCTACATCACCACTAGAGAGTCTGGTGACGTGTTCTACATCACCACTAGAGAGTCTGGTGACGTGTACTACATCACCACTAGAGAGTCTAGTGACGTGTTCTACATCACCACTAGAGTCTGGTGACGTGTTCTACATCACCACTAGAGTCTGGTGACGTGTTCTACATCACCACTAGAGAGTCTGGTGACGTGTTCTACATCACCACTAGAGTCTGGTGACGTGTTCTACATCACCACTAGAGTCTGGTGACGTGTTCTACATCACCACTAGAGTCTGGTGACGTGTTCTACATCACCACTAGAGAGTCTGGTGACGTGTTCTACATCACCACTAGAGAGTCTGGTGACGTGTTCTACATCACCACTAGAGTCTGGTGACGTGTTCTACATCACCACTAGAGAGTCTAGTGACGTGTTCTACATCACCACTAGAGTCTGGTGACGTGTTCTACATCACCACTAGAGAGTCTGGTGACGTGTTCTACATCACCACTAGAGTCTGGTGACGTGTTCTACATCACCACTAGAGAGTCTGGTGACGTGTTCTACATCACCACTAGAGTCTGGTGACGTGTTCTACATCACCACTAGAGAGTCTGGTGACGTGTTCTACATCACCACTAGAGAGTCTGGTGACGTGTTCTACATCACCACTAGAGAGTCTGGTGACGTGTTCTACATCACCACTAGAGAGTCTGGTGACGTGTTCTACATCACCACTAGAGAGTCTGGTGACGTGTTCTACATCACCACTAGAGAGTCTGGTGACGTGTTCTACATCACCACTAGAGAGTCTGGTGACGTGTTCTACATCACCACTAGAGAGTCTGGTGACGTGTTCTACATCACCACTAGAGAGTCTAGTGACGTGTTCTACATCACCACTAGAGAGTCTGGTGACGTGTTCTACATCACCACTAGAGTCTGGTGACGTGTTCTACATCACCACTAGAGAGTCTGGTGACGTGTTCTACATCACCACTAGAGTCTGGTGACGTGTTCTACATCACCACTAGAGAGTCTAGTGACGTGTTCTACATCACCACTAGAGAGTCTGGTGACGTGTTCTACATCACCACTAGAGTCTGGTGACGTGTTCTACATCACCACTAGAGAGTCTAGTGACGTGTTCTACATCACCACTAGAGTCTAGTGACGTGTTCTACATCACCACTAGAGAGTCTGGTGACGTGTTCTACATCACCACTAGAGAGTCTGGTGACGTGTTCTACATCACCACTAGAGTCTGGTGACGTGTTCTACATCACCACTAGAGTCTGGTGACGTGTTCTACATCACCACTAGAGTCTGGTGACGTGTTCTACATCACCACTAGAGAGTCTGGTGACGTGTTCTACAGCACCACTAGAGAGTCTGGTGACGTGTTCTACATCACCACTAGAGTCTGGTGACGTGTTCTACATCACCACTAGAGAGTCTAGTGACGTGTTCTACATCACCACTAGAGTCTGGTGACGTGTTCTACATCACCACTAGAGAGTCTGGTGACGTGTTCTACATCACCACTAGAGTCTGGTGACGTGTTATACATCACCACTAGAGAGTCTGGTGACGTGTTCTACATCACCACTAGAGTCTGGTGACGTGCTCTACATCACCACTAGAGAGTCTGGTGACGTGTTCTACATCACCACTAGAGAGTCTGGTGACGTGTTCTACATCACCACTAGAGAGTCTGGTGACGTGTTCTACATCACCACTAGAGAGTCTGGTGACGTGTTCTACATCACCACTAGAGAGTCTGGTGACGTGTTCTACATCACCACTAGAGTCTGGTGACGTGTTCTACATCACCACTAGAGTCTGGTGACGTGTTCTACATCACCACTAGAGTCTGGTGACGTGTTCTACATCACCACTAGAGAGTCTGGTGACGTGTTCTACATCACCACTAGAGAGTCTGGTGACGTGTTCTACATCACCACTAGAGTCTGGTGACGTGTTCTACATCACCACTAGAGAGTCTAGTGACGTGTTCTACATCACCACTAGAGTCTGGTGACGTGTTCTACATCACCACTAGAGAGTCTGGTGACGTGTTCTACATCACCACTAGAGAGTCTGGTGACGTGTTCTACATCACCACTAGAGAGTCTAGTGATGTGTTCTACATCACCACTAGAGTCTGGTGACGTGTTCTACATCACCACTAGAGAGTCTGGTGAAGTGTTCTACATCACCACTAGAGAGTCTAGTGACGTGTTCTACATCACCACTAGAGTCTAGTGACGTGTTCTACATCACCACTAGAGAGTCTGGTGACGTGTTCTACATCACCACTAGAGAGTCTGGTGACGTGTTCTACATCACCACTAGAGAGTCTGGTGACGTGTTCTACATCACCACTAGAGTCTAGTGACGTGTTCTACATCACCACTAGAGAGTCTGGTGACGTGTTCTACATCACCACTAGAGTCTGGTGACGTGTTCTACATCACCACTAGAGAGTCTGGTGACGTGTTCTACATCACCACTAGAGAGTCTAGTGACGTGTTCTACATCACCACTAGAGAGTCTAGTGACGTGTTCTACATCACCACTAGAGAGTCGAGTGACGTGTTCTATATCACCACTAGAGAGTCGAGTGACGTGTTCTACATCACCACTAGAGAGTCTGGTGACGTGTTCTACATCACCACTAGAGAGTCTAGTGACGTGTTCTACATCACCACTAGAGAGTCTGGTGACGTGTTCTACATCACCACTAGAGAGTCTGGTGACGTGTTCTACATCACCACTAGAGAGTCTAGTGACGTGTTCTACATCACCACTAGAGAGTCTGGTGACGTGTTCTCCATCACCACTAGAGAGTCTAGTGACGTGTTCTACATCACCACTAGAGAGTCTAGTGACGTGTTCTACATCACCACTAGAGAGTCTAGTGACGTGTTCTACATCACCACTAGAGAGTCTGGTGACGTGTTCTACATCACCGCTAGAGAGTCTGGTGACGTGTTCTACATCACCGCTAGAGAGTCTGGTGACGTGTTCTACATCACCGCTAGAGAGTCTGGTGACGTGTTCTACATCACCACTAGAGTCTGGTGACGTGTTCTACATCACCACTAGAGAGTCTAGTGACGTGTTCTACATCACCACTAGAGAGTCTGGTGACGTGTTCTACATCACCACTAGAGAGTCTGGTGACGTGTTCTACATCACCACTAGAGAGTCTGGTGACGTGTTCTACATCACCACTAGAGAGTCTAGTGACGTGTTCTACATCACCACTAGAGTCTGGTGACGTGTTCTACATCACCACTAGAGAGTCTGGTGACGTGTTCTACATCACCACTAGAGTCTGGTGACGTGTTCTACATCACCACTAGAGAGTCTGGTGACGTGTTCTACATCACCGCTAGAGAGTCTGGTGACGTGTTCTACATCACCGCTAGAGAGTCTGGTGACGTGTTCTACATCACCGCTAGAGAGTCTGGTGACGTGTTCTACATCACCGCTAGAGAGTCTGGTGACGTGTTCTACATCACCACTAGAGTCTGGTGACGTGTTCTACATCACCACTAGAGAGTCTAGTGACGTGTTCTACATCACCACTAGAGTCTGGTGACGTGTTCTACATCACCACTAGAGAGTCTGGTGACGTGTTCTACATCACCACTAGAGAGTCTAGTGACGTGTTCTACATCACCACTAGAGTCTGGTGACGTGTTCTACATCACCACTAGAGAGTCTGGTGACGTGTTCTACATCACCACTAGAGAGTCTGGTGACGTGTTCTACATCACCACTAGAGAGTCTGGTGACGTGTTCTACATCACCACTAGAGAGTCTGGTGACGTGTTCTACATCACCACTAGAGTCTGGTGACGTGTTCTACATCACCACTAGAGAGTCTAGTGACGTGTTCTACATCACCACTAGAGTCTGGTGACGTGTTCTACATCACCACTAGAGAGTCTGGTGACGTGTTCTACATCACCACTAGAGTCTGGTGACGTGTTCTACATCACCACTAGAGAGTCTAGTGACGTGTTCTACATCACCACTAGAGTCTGGTGACGTGTTCTACATCACCACTAGAGAGTCTGGTGACGTGTTCTACATCACCACTAGAGTCTAGTGACGTGTTCTACATCACCACTAGAGAGTCTGGTGACGTGTTCTACATCACCACTAGAGAGTCTAGTGACGTGTTCTACATCACCACTAGAGAGTCTAGTGACGTGTTCTACATCACCACTAGAGAGTCTAGTGACGTGTTCTACATCACCACTAGAGAGTCTGGTGACGTGTTCTACATCACCACTAGAGAGTCTGGTGACGTGTTCTACATCACCACTAGAGAGTCTGGTGACGTGTTCTACATCACCACTAGAGAGTCTGGTGACGTGTTCTACATCACCACTAGAGTCTGGTGACGTGTTCTACATCACCACTAGAGAGTCTGGTGACGTGTTCTACATCACCACTAGAGTCTGGTGACGTGTTCTACATCACCACTAGAGAGTCTAGTGACGTGTTCTACATCACCACTAGAGTCTGGTGACGTGTTCTACATCACCACTAGAGAGTCTGGTGACGTGTTCTACATCACCACTAGAGAGTCTAGTGACGTGTTCTACATCACCACTAGAGTCTAGTGACGTGTTCTACATCACCACTAGAGAGTCTGGTGACGTGTTCTACATCACAACTAGAGAGTCTGGTGACGTGTTCTACATCACCACTAGAGTCTAGTGACGTGTTCTACATCACCACTAGAGAGTCTGGTGACGTGTTCTACATCACCACTAGAGAGTCTGGTGACGTGTTCTACATCACCACTAGAGAGTCTAGTGACGTGTTCTACATCACCACTAGAGAGTCTGGTGACGTGTTCTACATCACCACTAGAGAGTCTAGTGACGTGTTCTACATCACCACTAGAGAGTCTAGTGACGTGTTCTACATCACCAC
Organism: Salvelinus fontinalis; assembly: GCF_029448725.1. Taxonomy (NCBI): domain Eukaryota; kingdom Metazoa; phylum Chordata; class Actinopteri; order Salmoniformes; family Salmonidae; genus Salvelinus; species Salvelinus fontinalis. The sequence continues at coordinate 65,720,768 of NC_074667.1, forward strand.
TAGAGAGTCTGGTGACGTGTTCTACATCACCACTAGAGAGTCTAGTGACGTGTTCTACATCACCACTAGAGAGTCTGGTGACGTGTTCTACATCACCACTAGAGAGTCTGGTGACGTGTTCTACATCACCACTAGAGAGTCTAGTGACGTGTTCTACATCACCACTAGAGAGTCTGGTGACGTGTTCTCCATCACCACTAGAGAGTCTAGTGACGTGTTCTACATCACCACTAGAGAGTCTAGTGACGTGTTCTACATCACCACTAGAGAGTCTGGTGACGTGTTCTACATCACCGCTAGAGAGTCTGGTGACGTGTTCTACATCACCGCTAGAGAGTCTGGTGACGTGTTCTACATCACCGCTAGAGAGTCTGGTGACGTGTTCTACATCACCACTAGAGAGTCTGGTGACGTGTTCTACATCACCACTAGAGAGTCTGGTGACGTGTTCTACATCACCACTAGAGAGTCTGGTGACGTGTTCTACATCACCACTAGAGAGTCTGGTGACGTGTTCTACATCACCACTAGAGAGTCTGGTGACGTGTTCTACATCACCACTAGAGAGTCTAGTGACGTGTTCTACATCACCACTAGAGAGTCTAGTGACGTGTTCTACATCACCACTAGAGAGTCTGGTGACGTGTTCTACATCACCACTAGAGAGTCTAGTGACGTGTTCTACATCACCACTAGAGTCTGGTGACGTGTTCTACATCACCACTAGAGAGTCTGGTGACGTGTTCTACATCACCACTAGAGTCTGGTGACGTGTTCTACATCACCACTAGAGAGTCTGGTGACGTGTTCTACATCACAGCTAGAGTCTGGTGACGTGTTCTACATCACCGCTAGAGAGTCTGGTGACGTGTTCTACATCACCGCTAGAGAGTCTGGTGACGTGTTCTACATCACCGCTAGAGAGTCTGGTGACGTGTTCTACATCACCACTAGTGTCTGGTGACGTGTTCTACATCACCACTAGAGAGTCTAGTGACGTGTTCTACATCACCACTAGAGTCTGGTGACGTGTTCTACATCACCACTAGAGAGTCTGGTGACGTGTTCTACATCACCACTAGAAAGTCTAGTGACGTGTTCTACATCACCACTAGAGTCTGGTGACGTGTTCTACATCACCACTAGAGAGTCTGGTGACGTGTTCTACATCACCACTAGAGAGTCTGGTGACGTGTTCTACATCACCACTAGAGAGTCTGGTGACGTGTTCTACATCACCACTAGAGAGTCTGGTGACGTGTTCTACATCACCACTAGAGAGTCTAGTGACGTGTTCTACATCACCACTAGAGAGTCTAGTGACGTGTTCTACATCACCACTAGAGAGTCTGGTGACGTGTTCTACATCACCACTAGAGAGTCTGGTGACGTGTTCTACATCACCACTAGAGTCTGGTGACGTGTTCTACATCACCACTAGAGAGTCTGGTGACGTGTTCTACATCACCACTAGAGTCTGGTGACGTGTTCTACATCACCACTAGAGAGTCTGGTGACGTGTTCTACATCACCGCTAGAGTCTGGTGACGTGTTCTACATCACCGCTAGAGAGTCTGGTGACGTGTTCTACATCACCGCTAGAGAGTCTGGTGACGTGTTCTACATCACCGCTAGAGAGTCTGGTGACGTGTTCTACATCACCACTAGAGTCTGGTGACGTGTTCTACATCACCACTAGAGAGTCTAGTGACGTGTTCTACATCACCACTAGAGTCTGGTGACGTGTTCTACATCACCACTAGAGAGTCTGGTGACGTGTTCTACATCACCACTAGAGAGTCTAGTGACGTGTTCTACATCACCACTAGAGTCTGGTGACGTGTTCTACATCACCACTAGAGAGTCTGGTGACGTGTTCTACATCACCACTAGAGAGTCTGGTGACGTGTTCTACATCACCACTAGAGAGTCTGGTGACGTGTTCTACATCACCACTAGAGTCTGGTGACGTGTTCTACATCACCACTAGAGTCTGGTGACGTGTTCTACATCACCACTAGAGTCTGGTGACGTGTTCTACATCACCACTAGAGAGTCTGGTGACGTGTTCTACATCACCACTAGAGTCTGGTGACGTGTTCTACATCACCACTAGAGAGTCTGGTGACGTGTTCTACATCACCACTAGAGAGTCTGGTGACGTGTTCTACATCACCACTAGAGAGTCTGGTGACGTGTTCTACATCACCACTAGAGAGTCTGGTGACGTGTTCTACATCACCACTAGAGAGTCTGGTGACGTGTTCTACATCACCACTAGAGAGTCTAGTGACGTGTTCTACATCACCACTAGAGAGTCTAGTGACGTGTTCTACATCACCACTAGAGAGTCTGGTGACGTGTTCTACATCACCACTAGAGAGTCTGGTGACGTGTTCTACATCACCACTAGAGAGTCTAGTGACGTGTTCTACATCACCACTAGAGAGTCTGGTGACGTGTTCTCCATCACCACTAGAGAGTCTAGTGACGTGTTCTCCATCACCACTAGAGAGTCTAGTGACGTGTTCTACATCACCAATAGAGAGTCTAGTGACGTGTTCTACATCACCGCTAGAGAGTCTGGTGACGTGTTCTACATCACCGCTAGAGAGTCTGGTGACGTGTTCTACATCACCACTAGAGAGTCTGGTGACGTGTTCTACATCACCACTAGAGTCTGGTGACGTGTTCTACATCACCACTAGAGAGTCTGGTGACGTGTTCTACATCACCACTAGAGAGTCTGGTGACGTGTTCTACATCACCACTAGAGAGTCTGGTGACGTGTTCTACATCACCACTAGAGAGTCTGGTGACGTGTTCTACATCACCACTAGAGAGTCTGGTGACGTGTTCTACATCACCACTAGAGAGTCTGGTGACGTGTTCTACATCACCACTAGAGAGTCTGGTGACGTGTTCTACATCACCACTAGAGAGTCTGGTGACGTGTTCTACATCACCACTAGAGAGTCTAGTGACGTGTTCTACATCACCACTAGAGTCTGGTGACGTGTTCTACATCACCACTAGAGAGTCTGGTGACGTGTTCTACATCACCGCTAGAGTCTGGTGACGTGTTCTACATCACCACTAGTGTCTGGTGACGTGTTCTACATCACCACTAGAGAGTCTAGTGACGTGTTCTACATCACCACTAGAGTCTGGTGACGTGTTCTACATCACCACTAGAGAGTCTGGTGACGTGTTCTACATCACCACTAGAAAGTCTAGTGACGTGTTCTACATCACCACTAGAGTCTGGTGACGTGTTCTACATCACCACTAGAGAGTCTGGTGACGTGTTCTACATCACCACTAGAGAGTCTGGTGACGTGTTCTACATCACCACTAGAGAGTCTGGTGACGTGTTCTACATCACCACTAGAGAGTCTGGTGACGTGTTCTACATCACCACTAGAGAGTCTAGTGACGTGTTCTACATCACCACTAGAGAGTCTAGTGACGTGTTCTACATCACCACTAGAGAGTCTGGTGACGTGTTCTACATCACCACTAGAGAGTCTGGTGACGTGTTCTACATCACCACTAGAGTCTGGTGACGTGTTCTACATCACCACTAGAGAGTCTGGTGACGTGTTCTACATCACCACTAGAGTCTGGTGACGTGTTCTACATCACCACTAGAGAGTCTGGTGACGTGTTCTACATCACCGCTAGAGTCTGGTGACGTGTTCTACATCACCGCTAGAGAGTCTGGTGACGTGTTCTACATCACCGCTAGAGAGTCTGGTGACGTGTTCTACATCACCGCTAGAGAGTCTGGTGACGTGTTCTACATCACCACTAGAGTCTGGTGACGTGTTCTACATCACCACTAGAGAGTCTAGTGACGTGTTCTACATCACCACTAGAGTCTGGTGACGTGTTCTACATCACCACTAGAGAGTCTGGTGACGTGTTCTACATCACCACTAGAGAGTCTAGTGACGTGTTCTACATCACCACTAGAGTCTGGTGACGTGTTCTACATCACCACTAGAGAGTCTGGTGACGTGTTCTACATCACCACTAGAGAGTCTGGTGACGTGTTCTACATCACCACTAGAGAGTCTGGTGACGTGTTCTACATCACCACTAGAGTCTGGTGACGTGTTCTACATCACCACTAGAGTCTGGTGACGTGTTCTACATCACCACTAGAGTCTGGTGACGTGTTCTACATCACCACTAGAGTCTGGTGACGTGTTCTACATCACCACTAGAGAGTCTGGTGACGTGTTCTACATCACCACTAGAGTCTGGTGACGTGTTCTACATCACCACTAGAGAGTCTGGTGACGTGTTCTACATCACCACTAGAGAGTCTGGTGACGTGTTCTACATCACCACTAGAGAGTCTGGTGACGTGTTCTACATCACCACTAGAGAGTCTGGTGACGTGTTCTACATCACCACTAGAGAGTCTGGTGACGTGTTCTACATCACCACTAGAGAGTCTAGTGACGTGTTCTACATCACCACTAGAGAGTCTAGTGACGTGTTCTACATCACCACTAGAGAGTCTGGTGACGTGTTCTACATCACCACTAGAGAGTCTGGTGACGTGTTCTACATCACCACTAGAGAGTCTAGTGACGTGTTCTACATCACCACTAGAGAGTCTGGTGACGTGTTCTCCATCACCACTAGAGAGTCTAGTGACGTGTTCTCCATCACCACTAGAGAGTCTAGTGACGTGTTCTACATCACCAATAGAGAGTCTAGTGACGTGTTCTACATCACCGCTAGAGAGTCTGGTGACGTGTTCTACATCACCGCTAGAGAGTCTGGTGACGTGTTCTACATCACCACTAGAGAGTCTGGTGACGTGTTCTACATCACCACTAGAGTCTGGTGACGTGTTCTACATCACCACTAGAGAGTCTGGTGACGTGTTCTACATCACCACTAGAGAGTCTGGTGACGTGTTCTACATCACCACTAGAGAGTCTGGTGACGTGTTCTACATCACCACTAGAGAGTCTGGTGACGTGTTCTACATCACCACTAGAGAGTCTGGTGACGTGTTCTACATCACCACTAGAGAGTCTGGTGACGTGTTCTACATCACCACTAGAGAGTCTGGTGACGTGTTCTACATCACCACTAGAGAGTCTGGTGACGTGTTCTACATCACCACTAGAGAGTCTAGTGACGTGTTCTACATCACCACTAGAGTCTGGTGACGTGTTCTACATCACCACTAGAGAGTCTGGTGACGTGTTCTACATCACCGCTAGAGTCTGGTGACGTGTTCTACATCACCGCTAGAGAGTCTGGTGACGTGTTCTACATCACCGCTAGAGAGTCTGGTGACGTGTTCTACATCACCACTAGAGAGTCTGGTGACGTGTTCTACATCACCACTAGAGAGTCTGGTGACGTGTTCTACATCACCACTAGAGAGTCTGGTGACGTGTTCTACATCACCACTAGAGTCTGGTGACGTGTTCTACATCACCACTAGAGAGTCTGGTGACGTGTTCTACATCACCACTAGAGTCTGGTGACGTGTTCTACATCACCACTAGAGAGTCTGGTGACGTGTTCTACATCACCGCTAGAGTCTGGTGACGTGTTCTACATCACCGCTAGAGAGTCTGGTGACGTGTTCTACATCACCGCTAGAGAGTCTGGTGACGTGTTCTACATCACCGCTAGAGAGTCTGGTGACGTGTTCTACATCACCACTAGAGTCTGGTGACGTGTTCTACATCACCACTAGAGAGTCTAGTGACGTGTTCTACATCACCACTAGAGTCTGGTGACGTGTTCTACATCACCACTAGAGAGTCTGGTGACGTGTTCTACATCACCACTAGAGAGTCTAGTGACGTGTTCTACATCACCACTAGAGTCTGGTGACGTGTTCTACATCACCACTAGAGAGTCTGGTGACGTGTTCTACATCACCACTAGAGAGTCTGGTGACGTGTTCTACATCACCACTAGAGAGTCTGGTGACGTGTTCTACATCACCACTAGAGTCTGGTGACGTGTTCTACATCACCACTAGAGTCTGGTGACGTGTTCTACATCACCACTAGAGTCTGGTGACGTGTTCTACATCACCACTAGAGAGTCTGGTGACGTGTTCTACATCACCACTAGAGTCTGGTGACGTGTTCTACATCACCACTAGAGAGTCTGGTGACGTGTTCTACATCACCACTAGAGAGTCTGGTGACGTGTTCTACATCACCACTAGAGAGTCTGGTGACGTGTTCTACATCACCACTAGAGAGTCTGGTGACGTGTTCTACATCACCACTAGAGAGTCTGGTGACGTGTTCTACATCACCACTAGAGAGTCTAGTGACGTGTTCTACATCACCACTAGAGAGTCTAGTGACGTGTTCTACATCACCACTAGAGAGTCTGGTGACGTGTTCTACATCACCACTAGAGAGTCTGGTGACGTGTTCTACATCACCACTAGAGAGTCTAGTGACGTGTTCTACATCACCACTAGAGAGTCTGGTGACGTGTTCTCCATCACCACTAGTCTAGTGACGTGTTCTCCATCACCACTAGAGAGTCTAGTGACGTGTTCTACATCACCAATAGAGAGTCTAGTGACGTGTTCTACATCACCGCTAGAGAGTCTGGTGACGTGTTCTACATCACCGCTAGAGAGTCTGGTGACGTGTTCTACATCACCACTAGAGAGTCTGGTGACGTGTTCTACATCACCACTAGAGAGTCTGGTGACGTGTTCTACATCACCACTAGAGAGTCTGGTGACGTGTTCTACATCACCACTAGAGAGTCTGGTGACGTGTTCTACATCACCACTAGAGAGTCTAGTGACGTGTTCTACATCACCACTAGAGAGTCTGGTGACGTGTTCTACATCACCACTAGAGAGTCTAGTGACGTGTTCTACATCACCACTAGAGTCTGGTGACGTGTTCTACATCACCACTAGAGAGTCTGGTGACGTGTTCTACATCACCACTAGAGTCTGGTGACGTGTTCTACATCACCACTAGAGAGTCTGGTGACGTGTTCTACATCACCGCTAGAGTCTGGTGACGTGTTCTACATCACCGCTAGAGAGTCTGGTGACGTGTTCTACATCACCGCTAGAGAGTCTGGTGACGTGTTCTACATCACCACTAGAGAGTCTGGTGACGTGTTCTACATCACCACTAGAGTCTGGTGACGTGTTCTACATCACCACTAGAGAGTCTGGTGACGTGTTCTACATCACCACTAGAGAGTCTAGTGACGTGTTCTACATCACCACTAGAGTCTGGTGACGTGTTCTACATCACCACTAGAGAGTCTGGTGACGTGTTCTACATCACCACTAGAGAGTCTAGTGACGTGTTCTGCATCACCACTAGAGTCTGGTGACGTGTTCTACATCACCACTAGAGAGTCTGGTGACGTGTTCTACATCACCACTAGAGAGTCTGGTGACGTGTTCTACATCACCACTAGAGAGTCTGGTGACGTGTTCTACATCACCACTAGAGTCTGGTGACGTGTTCTACATCACCACTAGAGAGTCTGGTGACGTGTTCTACATCACCACTAGAGATGTGGTGCTCCGGTCTTGCTCCGGTTTGGAGCGAGCGGTCGCATTTGCATTCGCTCTGCAGGTAGTATAAATTTTCATTTCATTTTCATTACATTTCATTATAGTACAACGGTTTAATTTGTCTAACCTTAGCAATTTCTTCTTAGCTAGCTACTTAGCCGTCTGTGTATAAAAGATAATTGCGTAATTATCGTATTCCGTCGTCTATCGTAGTCCACACTGCTATCTGCCCAGTAGCTAGCAAACGTCCACCGTCTACCGAATAGTAGTATAAACTTTTCATTATAGTACAACGGTCTGATTTTCATTTTCACTACAGTACAACGGTTTGATTTGTTTGATCTTAGCTAGCTACATAGCCGTCTTTGCATCAAACATAATTGTGTAGTTATTGAGGTTCGCCAGCCAGCTATTTTCGCCCTAACATAACGCAACGTAGCCAAACACTGCTAGCTAGCCAGCTTGCCACCGAATAGCAGCATTGTAGAAACGAGTGCATTACAACGGAACGACTTGATCAGTGTAGTGTTGGCTGACTACACAGTTGTCTTTGCTATCTTTGATTTGTATTTGTTCGATCTTAGCTAGCTACTTAGCTGGCTACATAGCCGTCTTTGTATCGGTGATAATTGTGTAGTTATCAAGGTTCGCTGAGGTTCGCTAGCCAGGTATTCTCGCCCTAACGTAACGTAGTCAACCCTGCTAGCTAGCCAGCTAGCCACCGATTAGCAGCACTGTAGAAACGATTACATTACAACGGAACGACTTGACTTGTGTAGTGTTAGCTAGCTACATAGTTTTCTTTGCTATCTTTCTATCTAAGATAATTGTGTAGCTTTGAGTAATTATCGGTTAGCTAGCCAGCTATTTTTCGCCTCCCGCGCTGCCGTCCTCCTACCTAGCCAACACTGCTAGCTAGCCAACTTCTACCGAATAGCAGCACTGTAGAAACTTACATTACAATAGGAACGACTTGATTAGCGTAGTGTTAGCTAGTTGTCTTTCCTGTCCTTGTATCCATGATAATTGTGTAGTTTAGAGAAATTTAGTGAAATTGTCGAGGTTACCTAGCCAGCTTCACTTTCAACAACGTAGCCACTGCTAGCCAGGCTACTTCACCAGCCAGCAGTACTATATCATTTTAGTCAATAAGATCTTGTATTTTATTCTTATTTTTTGCAACGTAAGCTTAACTTTCTGAACATTCGAGACGTGTAGCCCACTTGTCATTCTAATCTCCTTTGCATTAGCGTAGCCTCTTCTGTAGCCTGTCAACCATGTGTCTGTCTATCCCTGTTCTCTCCTCTCTGCACAGACCATACAAACGCTTCGCACCGCGTGGCCGCGCCCACCCTAACCTGGTGGTCCCAGCCCGCACGACCCACGTGGAGTTCCAGGTCTCCGGTAGCCTCTGGAACTGCCGATCTGCGGCCAACAAGGCAGAGCTCATCTCAGCCTATGCGTCCCTCCAGTCCCTCGACTTCCTGGCACTGACGGAAACATGGCTCACCACAGATAACACTGCTACTCCTACTGCTCTCTCTTCGTCTGCCCACGTGTTCTCGCACACCCCGAGACCTTCTGGTCAGCGGGGTGGTGGCACCGGGATCCTCATCTCTCCCAAGTGGTCATTCTCTCTTTCTCCCCTTACCCATCTGTCTATCGCCTCCTTTGAATTCCATGCTGTCACAGTTACCAGCCCTTTCAAGCTTAACATCCTTATCATTTATCGCCCTCCAGGTTCCCTTGGAGAGTTCATCAATGAGCTTGATGCCTTGATAAGCTCCTTTCCTGAGGACGGCTCACCTCTCACAGTTCTGGGTGACTTTAACCTCCCCATGTCTACCTTTGACTCATTCCTCTCTGCCTCCTTCTTTCCACTCCTCTCCTCTTTTGACCTCACCCTCTCACCTTCCCCCCCTACTCACAAGGCAGGCAATACGCTTGACCTCATCTTTACTAGATGCTGTTCTTCCACTAACCTCATTGCAACTCCCCTCCAAGTCTCCGACCACTACCTTGTATCCTTCTCCCTCTCGCTCTCATCCAACACTTCCCACACTGCCCCTACTCGGATGGTATCGCGCCGTCCCAACCTCCGCTCTCTCTCCCCCGCTACTCTCTCCTCTTCCATCCTATCATCTCTTCCCTCTGCCCAAACCTTCTCCAACCTATCTCCTGATTCTGCCTCCTCAACCCTCCTCTCCTCCCTTTCTGCATCCTTTGACTCTCTATGTCCCCTATCCTCCAGGCCGGCTCGGTCCTCCCCTCCCGCTCCGTGGCTCGACGACTCATTGCGAGCTCACAGAACAGGGCTCCGGGCAGCCGAGCGGAAATGGAGGAAAACTCGCCTCCCTGCGGACCTGGCATCCTTTCACTCCCTCCTCTCTACATTTTCCTCTTCTGTCTCTGCTGCTAAAGCCACTTTCTACCACTCTAAATTCCAAGCATCTGCCTCTAACCCTAGGAAGCTCTTTGCCACCTTCTCCTCCCTCCTGAATCCTCCTCCCCCTCCCCCCCCCCTCCTCCCTCTCTGCAGACGACTTCGTCAACCATTTTGAAAAGAAGGTCGACGACATCCGATCCTCGTTCGCTAAGTCAAACGACACCGCTGGTTCTGCTCACACTGCCCAACCCTGTGCTTTGACCTCTTTCTCCCCTCTCTCTCCAGATGAAATCTCGCGTCTTGTGACGGCCGGCCGCCCAACAACCTGCCCGCTTGACCCTATCCCCTCCTCTCTTCTCCAGACCATTTCCGGAGACCTTCTACCTTACCTCACCTCGCTCATCAACTCATCCTTGACCGCTGGCTACGTCCCTTCCGTCTTCAAGAGAGCGAGAGTTGCACCCCTTCTGAAAAAACCTACACTCGATCCCTCCGATGTCAACAACTACAGACCAGTATCCCTTCTTTCTTTTCTCTCCAAAACTCTTGAACGTGCCGTCCTTGGCCAGCTCTCCTGCTATCTCTCTCAGAATGACCTTCTTGATCCAAATCAGTCAGGTTTCAAGACTAGTCACTCAACTGAGACTGCTCTTCTCTGTATCACGGAGGCGCTCCGCACTGCTAAAGCTAACTCTCTCTCCTCTGCTCTCATCCTTCTAGACCTATCGGCTGCCTTCGATACTGTGAACCATCAGATCCTCCTCTCCACCCTCTCCGAGTTGGGCATCTCCGGCACGGCCCACGCTTGGATTGCGTCCTACCTGACAGGTCGCTCCTACCAGGTGGCGTGGCGAGAATCTGTCTCCTCACCACGCGCTCTCACCACTGGTGTCCCCCAGGGCTCTGTTCTAGGCCCTCTCCTATTCTCGCTATACACCAAGTCACTTGGCTCTGTCATAACCTCACATGGTCTCTCCTATCATTGCTATGCAGACGACACACAATTAATCTTCTCCTTTCCCCCTTCTGATGACCAGGTGGCGAATCGCATCTCTGCATGTCTGGCAGACATATCAGTGTGGATGACGGATCACCACCTCAAGCTGAACCTCGGCAAGACGGAGCTGCTCTTCCTCCCGGGGAAGGACTGTCCGTTCCATGATCTCGCCATCACGGTCGACAACTCCATTGTGTCCTCCTCCCAGAGCGCTAAGAACCTTGGCGTGATCCTGGACAACACCCTGTCGTTCTCCACCAACATCAAGGCGGTGGCCCGTTCCTGTAGGTTCATGCTCTACAACATCCGCAGAGTACGACCCTGCCTCACACAGGAAGCGGCGCAGGTCCTAATCCAGGCACTTGTCATCTCCCGTCTGGATTACTGCAACTCGCTGCTGGCTGGGCTCCCTGCCTGTGCCATTAAACCCCTACAACTCATCCAGAACGCCGCAGCCCGTCTGGTGTTCAACCTTCCCAAGTTCTCTCACGTCACCCCGCTCCTCCGCTCTCTCCACTGGCTTCCAGTTGAAGCTCGCATCCGCTACAAGACCATGGTGCTTGCCTACGGAGCTGTGAGGGGAACGGCACCTCAGTACCTTCAGGCTCTGATCAGGCCCTACACCCAAACAAGGGCACTGCGTTCATCCACCTCTGGCCTGCTCGCCTCCCTACCACTGAGGAAGTACAGTTCCCGCTCAGCCCAGTCAAAACTGTTCGCTGCTCTGGCCCCCCAATGGTGGAACAAACTCCCTCACGACGCCAGGACAGCGGAGTCAATCACCACCTTCCGGAGACACCTGAAACCCCACCTCTTCAAGGAATACCTAGGATAAAGCAATCCTTCTGCCCCCCCCCCCCCCCCCCCTCCCTTAAAAGATCTGATGCACTATTGTAAAGTGGCTGTTCCACTGGATGTCATAAGGTGAATGCACCAATTTGTAAGTCGCTCTGGATAAGAGCGTCTGCTAAATGACTTAAATGTAAATGTAAATGTAATGTGTTCTACATCACCACTAGAGAGTCTAGTGACGTGTTCTACATCACCACTAGAGAGTCTGGTGACGTGTTCTACATCACCACTAGAGAGTCTGGTGACGTGTTCTACATCACCACTAGAGAGTCTGGTGACGTGTTCTACATCACCACTAGAGAGTCTGGTGACGTGTTCTACATCACCACTAGAGTCTGGTGACGTGTTCTACATCACCACTAGAGAGTCTGGTGACGTGTTCTACATCACCACTAGAGAGTCTGGTGACGTGTTCTACATCACCACTAGAGAGTCTGGTGACGTGTTCTACATCACCACTAGAGAGTCTGGTGACGTGTTCTACATCACCACTAGAGAGTCTGGTGACGTGTTCTACATCACCACTAGAGAGTCTGGTGACGTGTTCTACATCACCACTAGAGAGTCTGGTGACGTGTTCTACATCACCACTAGAGAGTCTGGTGACGTGTTCTACATCACCACTAGAGAGTCTGGTGACGTGTTCTACATCACCACTAGAGAGTCTGGTGACGTGTTCTACATCACCACTAGAGAGTCTAGTGACGTGTTCTACATCACCACTAGAGAGTCTGGTGACGTGTTCTACATCACCACTAGAGTCTGGTGACGTGTTCTACATCACCACTAGAGAGTCTAGTGACGTGTTCTACATCACCACTAGAGTCTGGTGACGTGTTCTACATCACCACTAGAGAGTCTGGTGACGTGTTCTACATCACCGCTAGAGAGTCTGGTGACGTGTTCTACATCACCACTAGAGAGTCTGGTGACGTGTTCTACATCACCACTAGAGAGTCTGGTGACGTGTTCTACATCACCACTAGAGAGTCTGGTGACGTGTTCTACATCACCACTAGAGTCTAGTGACGTGTTCTACATCACCACTAGAGAGTCTGGTGACGTGTTCTACATCACCACTAGAGAGTCTGGTGACGTGTTCTACATCACCACTAGAGTCTGGTGACGTGTTCTACATCACCACTAGAGAGTCTAGTGACGTGTTCTACATCACCACTAGAGTCTGGTGACGTGTTCTACATCACCACTAGAGAGTCTGGTGACGTGTTCTACATCACCACTAGAGTCTGGTGACGTGTTCTACATCACCACTAGAGAGTCTGGTGACGTGTTCTACATCACCACTAGAGTGTCTGGTGACGTGTTCTACATCACCGCTAGAGAGTCTGGTGACGTGTTCTACATCACCACTAGAGAGTCTGGTGACGTGTTCTACATCACCGCTAGAGAGTCTGGTGACGTGTTCTACATCACCGCTAGAGAGTCTGGTGACGTGTTCTACATCACCACTAGAGTCTGGTGACGTGTTCTACATCACCACTAGAGAGTCTGGTGACGTGTTCTACATCACCACTAGAGTCTGGTGACGTGTTCTACATCACCACTAGAGAGTCTGGTGACGTGTTCTACATCACCGCTAGAGTCTGGTGATGTGTTCTACATCACCACTAGAGTCTGGTGACGTGTTCTACATCACCACTAGAGAGTCTGGTGACGTGTTCTACATCACCACTAGAGTCTGGTGACGTGTTCTACATCACCACTAGAGTCTGGTGACGTGTTCTACATCACCACTAGAGTGAGCCAGACATTAGAAATAAAACAAGTTTTAATCATCGTCGTATTGAAAAGTGCAACAGCAAACTGGACTGATGACAATTAAACATGTCAGGACAGTCATTTGCCTTTCTTCTTTTTTTTGTTGGTGCTCCTTACTTTTTGAAGTTAGATTAACATAGTATCGTATCTGCTGTTGGAAGGGTTAGGGGTCAGTGATTAGGTTTAGTATAGTATCGTACCTTGTAGATCGTTAGTACTCTGCTGGTGCAGGCTCTGCTGTTGGAAGGTGGCCTGCAGGGAGTTGATCTCCTGTTCGTATTTGGACGCAGCCTGACGCCACTTCTCCAGCTCGGCCGTGACACCTCCCAGGTCCCTCTGCAGGGCGGCGATGTCTCGCTCCCTCTCGGCCGTGGCGGCCTCCATGGCGTGGTGGAGAACTAGCACCTCCTCCTGAGCCGAGTACAGCTCCTCCTGTGTGCTGCTGACGCTGCTCTCTCTTTGCTCCTTCAGCTCCTCCATGTCTACCGCTAGCTTCCCCAATTGACCTGGAAACAGATGGTATATACTGTCATATACACATAGATAATAGACACATGCACATTTGTGGCCTGCTGGAGGTCATTTTGCAGGGTTCTGGCAGTGCACCTCCTTGCACAAAGGCGGAGGTAGCGGTCCTGCTGCTGGGTTGTTGCCCTCCTACGGCCTCCTCCACGTCTCCTGATGTACTGGCCTGTCTCCTGGTAGCGCCTCCATGCTCTGGACAATACGCTGACAGACACAGCAAACCTTTTTTCCACAGCTCGCATTGATGTGCCATCCTGGATGAACTGCACTACCTGAGCCACTTGTGTGGGTTGTAGACTCCGTCTCATGCTACCACTAGAGTGAAAGCACCGCCAGCATTCAAAAGTGACAAAAACATCAGCCAGGAAGCATAGGAACTGAGAAGTGGTCTGTGGTCACCACCTGCAGAATCACTCCTGTTTTGGGGGGTGTCTTACTAATTGCCTATAATTTCCACCTTTTGTCTATTCCATTTGCACAACAGCATGTGAAATTTATTGTCAATCAGTGTTGCTTCCTAAGTGGACAGTTTGATTTCACAGAAGTGTGATTGACTTGGAGTTACATTGTGTTGTTTAAGTGTTCCCTTTATTTTTTTGAGCAGTGTAGAACATCTCTCCCCCAACTGACCTGGAAACAGATGGTATATACTGTCATATACAATAGATAATATAGGACATCTCTCCCCCAACTGACCTGGAAACAGATGGTATATACTGTCATATACACATAGATAATATAGGACATCTCTCCCCCAACTGACCTGGAAACAGATGGTATATACTGTCATATACACTAGATAATATAGGACATCTCTCCCCCAACTGACCTGGAAACAGATGGTATACACTGTCATATACACTAGATAATATAGGACATCTCTCCCCCAACTGACCTGGAAACAGATGGTATATACTGTCATATACACATAGATAATATAGGACATCTCTCCCCCAACTGACCTGGAAACAGATGGTATACACTGTCATATACACTAGATAATATAGGACATCTCTCCCCCAACTGACCTGGAAACAGATGGTATATACTGTCATATACACATAGATAATATAGAACATCTCTGCCCCAACTGACCTGGAAACAGATGGGATATACTGTCATAAAGACATAGATAATATAGGACATCTCTCCCCCAACTGACCTGGAGACAGATGGTATATACTGTCATATACACTAGATAATATAGAACATCTCTCCCCCAACTGACCTGGAAACAGATGGTATACACTGTCATAAAGACATAGATAATATAGGACATCTCTCCCCCAACTGACCTGGAGACAGATGGTATATACTGTCATATACACTAGATAATATAGGACATCTCTCCCCCAACTGACCTGGAAACAGATGGTATACACTGTCATATACACATAGATAATATAGGACATCTCTCCCCCAACTGACCTGGAAACAGATGGTATATACTGTCATAAAGACATAGATAATATAGGACATCTCTCCCCCAACTGACCTGGAAACAGATGGTATATACTGTCATATACACATAGATAATATAGAACATCTCTCCCCCAACTGACCTGGAAACAGATGGTATATACTGTCATATACACATAGATAATATAGGACATCTCTCCCCCAACTGACCTGGAAACAGATGGTATATACTGTCATATACACATAGATAATATAGAACATCTCTCCCCCAACTGACCTGGAAACAGATGGTATACACGATATAATAGAACAACTCTTTCATGACATACACTGACCAAGTGAATTCTATGATCCGTTATTGATGTCACCTGTTAAATCCACTTCAAATCAGTGTAGCTGAAGGGGAGGAGACGGGGTTAAAGATGGATTTTTAAGCCTTTTGATAATTGAGACATGGATTGTGTACATGTGCCATTCATTTACATTTTACATTTAAGTCATTTAGCAGACGCTCTTATCCAGAGCGACTTACAAATTGGAAAGTTCATACATATTCATCCTGGTCCCCCCGTGGGAATTGAACCCTGGTCCTCCCGTGGGAATTGAACCCACAACCCTGGCGTTGCAAGCGCCATGCTCTACCAACTGAGCCACACGGGACCATGAGGGTGAATAGTAGTAGGTGCCAGGCGAACCGGTTTGTTTTCCAGAACTGCAGAGCTACTGGGTTTATAACGCTCAACAGTTTCCCCGTGTGTATCAAGAATGGTCCTCCACCCAAAGGACCTCCAACCAACTTGACACAACTGTGGGAAGCATTGGAGGCAACACAGGCCAGCATCCCTGTGGAACGCTCGACACCTTGTAGAGTCCATGACCCGACAAATTGAATTGAGGCTGTTCTGAGTGCAACTCGTTAATAGGAAGATGTCCTTCATGTTTTGTACACTCAGTGTACACTACAAGGCCAAAAGTATGTTGACACCTGCTCTTCGAACATCTCATTCCAAAATCTTGGGCATTAACATAGAGTTGGTCCCCCCATATACTGCTATAACAGCCTCCACTCTTCAGGCTTTCCACCAGACAACCTCACTTTGTGCACATGGGAATTGTCATGCTGAAACAGGAAAGGGCCTTCCCCAAACTGTTGCCACAAAGTTGGAAGCACAGAATCGTCTAGAATGTAATTTCCTGCTGAAGCGCTAAGATTTCCCTTCACTGGAACAAAGGGGCCTGAACCATGAAAAACAGCCACAGACCATTATTCCTAGTCCACCAAACTTTACAGTTGGCACTATGCAGTCGGGCAGGTAGCGTTCACCAGGCATCCGCCAAACCCAGATTTGTCCATCGGACTGCCAGATGGTGAGTGATTCATTACTCCAGAAAATACGTTTTCACTGCTCCAGAGTCCAATGGTGGCAAGCTTTACACCACTCCAGCCGATGCTTGGCATTGCGCATGGTGATCTTAGGCTTGTGTGCGGCTGCTCGGCCATGGAAATCCATTTCATGAAGCTCCCGACGAACAATTCTTTGGAAGCAACGTAGTGAGTGTTCCAACCCGAAGACAAACACGCTCCAGAACACAGCGGTCCCGTTCGGTGAGTTTGTGTGGCCTACCACTTCGCGGCTTAGCCGTTGTTGCTCCTGGACGTTTACACTTCACAATAACAGCACTTACAGTTGACTCTAGCATGGCAGAAATTTAAAATTGTTTTATAAAAAAAAAACTAAACAACTGAAACAATTTACTCAGTACTTTGTTGAAGCACCTTTGCCAGCGATTACAGCCTCGATTCTTCTTGGGTATGACGCTACGCGCTTGGCACACCTGTATTTGGGGAGTTTCTCCCATTCTTCTCTGCAGATCCTCTCAAGCTCTGTCAGGTTGGATGGGGAGCATCGCTGCACAGCTATTTTCAGGTCTCTCCAGAGATGTTAGATCGGGTTCAAGTCCGGGGTCTGGCTGGGCAACTCAAAGACATTCAGAGACATGTCCCGAAGCCACTCCTGCGTTGTCTTGGCTGTGTGCTTAGGGTCGTTGTCCTGTTGGAAGGTGAAACTTCACCTCAGTCGGAGGTCCTGAGCGCTCTGGAGCAGGTTTTCATCAAGGATCTCTCTGTGCTTTGCTCCGTTCATCTTTCCCTCGATCCTGACTAGTCTCCCAGTGCTTGCCACTGAAAAACATCCCCACAGCATGATGCTGCCACCACCATGCTTCACCGTAGGGATGGTGCCAAGTTTATCCAGACGTGACGCTTTGCAGTCAGGCCAAAGAGTTCAATCTTGGTTTCATCAGACCAGAGAATGTTGTTTCTCACAGTCAGAGTGCTTTAGGTGCCTTTTGGTCAAACTCCAAACGGGCTGTCGTGCCTTTTACTGAGGAGTGGCTTCCGTCTGGCCACTCTACCATAAAGGCCTGAGTGGTGGAGTGCTGCAGAGATGGTTGTCCTTCTGGAAGGTTCTCCCATCTCCACAGAGGAACTCTGGAGCTCTGTCAGGGTGACCATTGGGTGCTTGGTCACCTCCCTGACCAATGCCGTTCTACACCGATTGCTTAGTTTGGCCGGGCGACCAGCTCTAGGAAGAGTCTTGGTGGTTCCAAACTTCTTCAATTTAAGAATGATGTAGGCCACTATGTTCTTGGGGACCTTCAAAGCTGCAGACATTTTTTTGGTACCCTTCCCCAGATCTGTACATCGACACAATCCTGTCTCGGAGCTCTACGGACAATTCCTTCAATCTCCTTGCTTGGTTTTAGCTCTGACCTGCACCGTCAACTGTGTGACCTTATATAGACATGGGCTTTCCTTTCAGAATCATGTCCAATCATCTTAAGGATGATCAATGGAAACAAGATGCACCTGAGCTCAATTCAAAGGGTCTGAATACTTATATTATAATATTTATATTTAATACATTTGCAAAAATGTCTAAAAACGTATTCGCTTTGTCATTTTGGGTTGTTGTGTGTCGATTGATGAGAAATAAATCCTAATTTTAGAATAAGGTTGTAGCGTAACAAAATTTAGAAAAAGTCAAGGGGTCTGAATACTTTCCAAAGGCATTGTATGTGTGTGTGTGTATGTGATCCAAGTCATAGTTTTTATTTTATTTAACTAGGCAAGTCAGTTAAGAGCAAATTCGTATTTTCAATGACGGCCTAGGAACAGTGGGTTAACTGCCTTGTTCAGGGGCAGAACGACAGATTTTTACCTTGTCAGCTCGGGGACTCGATCTAGGAACCTTTCAGTTTATTACTAGTCCAACGCTCTAACCACTAGGCTACCTGTCGCCCCAAGGTTAACTCTACTCCCTCTGCAGGTACCGATCGGTACTATACTCACTCTGTAGGTACTGGTCTGTACTTTACTCACTCTGTAGGTACTGATCAGTACTATACTCCCTCTGCAGGTACTGATCCGTACTATACTCCCTCTGCAGGTACTGATCCGTACTATACTCCCTCTGCAGGTACTGATCCGTACTATACTCCCTCTGCAGGTACTGATCAGTACTATACTCACTCTGTAGGTACTGGATCTGCTTGGCTGACTCCTCAGTCTGCTGCTTGTTACTCCTCCTCTCCTCTTCCAGTAAGGCCTGGAGCTCCAGACACTTCTGCTTGCCTGTGTTGGCCAACTCCTGGGTCTCCAGCAGTTCTTTGTGGAGGTGGTGAATCACCTGCTCTCTGTCCCTAGGCTCCAGGTTGGCCATCCGCAGCTCATCTAGACCGGGATGGACAGGTGGGATAAAGTTAGATATAGGCATAGAGGAAAGTAAAGAGATGAGGGTGCTAGAGCGGGTCGGTGGGATCTGAACCCATGCTGGCAGCTGTAATGCAGAGGCTGGGGCTTAGATTGAAAAGGCCACCCAGGCCACAGAAACACTTCTAATCAAAGTCAGTTGTGTATTTATGTTTTCATCATTGATCAGGAAGTTCTGGATAGGGTTGGGCAGTGTGGAGATGTCCATACCGTCATACCGGTTCTGTTTTTCACTGTATTATTGACTATATGTTTGTTTTTACTCCATGTGTAACTATGTGTTGTTGTATGTGTCGAACTGCTTTGCTTTATCTTGGCCAGGTCGCAATTGTAAATGAGAACGTGTTCTCAATTTGCCTACCTGGTTAAATAAAGGTTAAATAAAAAAAAAATAAAAAAAATACCGGTTCTGTACCATACAGAGGTATATGGTATTCCCCAATGTGTACAGAAGAAGCGCTATTTAAAATAAGACAGGGATCTGGATCCAGGAGGGGGTTGAACATCTCAGCTGTTACCAAGAAGCTTGATCTTGACAGCTAGCAAGTTAACAAACCACATGCATAGCTGGAGCCCTGAGCAGGATAATTTCACACTTCTTAGATTTCTTAGTTATACTTCACTGAATAGTTACACGCACTGGCGTAGCAAACATCTCTGCGAGATGTCGGTATTTAGAAATACCCCAGCATACGGTATATCGCCAAGCCTAGATACGGACATCTGTACCGTATCTGTATAGCCACGTGGCTGGCTGCCTGTTGCTTAAATTATTTGTGACACACTACAGTGATGAATAATCAACCATGGCTCGGCCTCAGTCCCTAATTAATACCGGTCCGCGTGGGAGTATTTTAAGTCCTTTCAGATGGGGACCCACTCCTCGACCAGCCCATTCGTACCCTTACCCACTCCGGTCCTTCCATGAAATTTTTTGCACTTGGGGAAAATGTTGGAAGAGCGTTTCCACCCCCCTGTAACCCGACCCCCTCCAGCAGCTACTCCGTCAGGGTCCACCACCCTGTAACCCTACCCCCTCCAGCAGCTACTCCATCAGGGTCCACCACCTCAACCCCAACCCCTCCAGCAGCCACTCCATCAGGGTCCACCACCCCAACCCCTCCAGCAGCTACTCCGTCAGGGTCCACCACCCTGTAACCCGACCCCCTCCAACAGCTACTCCGTCAGGGTCCACCACCCTGTAACCCTACCCCCTCCAGCAGCCACTCCGTCAGGGTCCACCACCTCAACCCCTCCAGCAGCCACTCCATCAGGGTCCACCACCTCAACCCCTCCAGCAGCCACTCCATCAGGGTCCACCACCTCAACCCCTCCAGCAGCCACTCCGTCAGGGTCCACCACCTCAACCCCTCCAGCAGCCACTCCGTCAGGGTCCACCACCCCAACCCTAATCCCTCCAGCAGCCACTCAGTCAGGGTCCACCACCTCAACCCCTCCAGCAGCCACTCCATCAGGGTCCACCACCTCAACCCCTCCAGCAGCCACTCCATCAGGGTCCACCACCTCAACCCCTCCAGCAGCCACTCCATCAGGGTCCACCACCTCAACCCCTCCAGCAGCCACTCCATCAGGGTCCACCACCCCAACCCTAATCCCTATAGCAGCAGCCACTCCATCAGGGTCCACCACCCCAACCCTAATCCCTCCAGCAGCCACTCAGTCAGGGTCCACCACCTCAACCCCTCCAGCAGCCACTCCATCAGGGTCCACCACCCCAACCCCTCCAGCAGCCACTCCATCAGGGTCCACCACCCCAACCCTAATCCCCCCAGCAGCCACTCCATCAGGGTCCACCACCCCAACCCCTCCAGCAGCCACTCCATCAGGGTCCACCACCCCAACCCTAATCCCCCCAGCAGCTACTCCATCAGGGTCCACCACCCCAACCCTAATCCCTCCAGCAGCCACTCCGTCAGGGTCCACCACACCAACCCTAATCCCTCCAGCAGCCACTCCATCAGGGTCCACCACCCCAACCCTAATCCCCCCAGCAGCCACTCCATCAGGGTCCACCACCCCAACCCTAATCCCTATAGCAGCAGCCACTCCATCAGGGTCCACCACCCCAACCCTAATCCCTATAGCAGCAGCCACTCCATCAGGGTCCACCACCTCAACCCTAATCCCTCCAGCAGCCACTCCATCAGGGTCCACCACCTCAACCCTAATCCCTATAGCAGCAGCCACTCCATCAGGGTCCACCACCCCAACCCTAATCCCTATAGCAGCAGCCACTCCATCAGGGTCCACCACCCCAACCCTAATCCCTATAGCAGCAGCCACTCCATCAGGGTCCACCACCTCAACCCTAATCCCTCCAGCAGCCACTCCATCAGGGTCCACCACCCCAACCCTAATCCCTATAGCAGCAGCCACTCCATCAGGGTCCACCACCTCAACCCTAATCCCTATAGCAGCAGCCACTCCATCAGGGTCCACCACCCCAACCCTAATCCCTCCAGCAGCTACTCAGTCAGGGTCCACCACCTCAACCCTAATCCCTATAGCAGCAGCCACTCCATCAGGGTCCACCACCTCAACCCTAATCCCTATAGCAGCAGCCCCTCCATCAGGGTCCACCACCCCAACCCTAATCCCTATAGCAGCAGCCACTCCATCAGGGTCCACCACCTCAACCCCAACCCCTCCAGCAGCCACTCCATCAGGGTCCACCACCCCAACCCTAATCCCTCCAGCAGCCACTCCATCAGGGTCCACCACCTCAACCCTAATCCCTCCAGCAGCCACTCCATCAGGGTCCACCACCTCAACCCTAATCCCTCCAGCAGCCACTCCATCAGGGTCCACCACCCCAACCCCTCCAGCAGCCACTCCATCAGGGTCCACCACCTCAACCCTAATCCCTCCAGCAGCCACTCCATCAGGGTCCACCACCCCAACCCTAATCCCTATAGCAGCAGCCACTCCATCAGGGTCCACCACCCCAACCCTAATCCCTATAGCAGCAGCCCCTCCATCAGGGTCCACCACCCCAACCCTAATCCCTATAGCAGCAGCCCCTCCATCAGGGTCCACCACCCCAACCCTAATCCCTATAGCAGCAGCCACTCCATCAGGGTCCACCACCCCAACCCCTCCAGCAGCCACTCCATCAGGGTCCACCACCCCAACCCTAATCCCTATAGCAGCAGCCACTCCATCAGGGTCCACCACCCCAACCCTAATCCCTATAGCAGCAGCCACTCCATCAGGGTCCACCACCTCAACCCTAATCCCTATAGCAGCAGCCACTCCATCAGGGTCCACCACCCCAACCCTAATCCCTATAGCAGCAGCCACTCCATCAGGGTCCACCACCCCAACCCTAATCCCTATAGCAGCAGCCACTCCATCAGGGTCCACCACCCCAACCCCTCCAGCAGCCACTCCGTCAGGGTCCACCACCCCAACCCTAATCCCTCCAGCAGCCACTCCATCAGGGTCCACCACCCCAACCCTAATCCCTATAGCAGCAGCCACTCCATCAGGGTCCACCACCCCAACCCCTCCAGCAGCCACTCCGTCAGGGTCCACCACCCCAACCCTAATCCCTCCAGCAGCCACTCAGTCAGAGTTCACCCCTCCCTCCTCCAGACAAATCCATTTATTTTTATTTTAAAACAGGTGACTGAAGATGGGACGGCCGGGCGTGTGGTCGAGACCGTTTCTGCGGTAACATGGACCCTTTACAACATGATAAAACTTTGTTACTCCTTGCTGAAACAAGCAAGGTGTTCCCAAGGTTGCCTAGGGAACGTGCTCCACAACGCAGCACACAGGAATAGAACCGCTACATCCGCGATTACATCTGCATAATGTGTACGCGACCAATAACATTTGATATTTGGCAATGATTACTACAAGTTTAGATAACCGGGCAAGATTAACTTACCAATGTACATTTTTTTACTGACATGGCAAATTGAGTGTCAATCTTTTTTTATTTTACCTTTATTTAACTAGGCAAGTCAGTTAATAACAAATTCTTATTTTCAATGACGGCCTACCAGGTAAAAGTGGGTTTAACAGCCTTGTTCAGGGACAGAACGACAGATTTGTACCTTGTCGGCTCGGGATTCGATCTTGCAACCTTTCGGTTACTAGTCCAACGCTCTAACCACTAGGCTACGCTGCCACCTCTACACTCTAACCACTAGGCTACGCTGCCACCTCTACACTCTAACCACTAGGCTACGCTGCCACCTCTACACTCTAACCACTAGGCTACGCTGCCACCTCTACACTCTAACCACTAGGCTACGCTGCCACCTCTACACTCTAACCACTAGGCTACGCTGCCACCTCTACACTCTAACCACTAGGCTACGCTGCCACCTCTACACTCTAACCACTAGGCTACGCTGCCACCTCTACACTCTAACCACTAGGCTACGCTGCCACCTCTACACTCTAACCACTAGGCTACGCTGCCACCTCTACACTCTAACCACTAGGCTACGCTGCCGCCTCTACACTCTAACCACTAGGCTACGCTGCCGCCTCTACACTCTAACCACTAGGCTACGCTGCCACCTCTACACTCTAACCACTAGGCTACGCTGCCACCTCTACACTCTAACCACTAGGCTACGCTGCCACCTCTACACTCTAACCACTAGGCTACGCTGCCACCTCTACACTCTAACCACTAGGCTACGCTGCCACCTCTACACTCTAACCACTAGGCTACGCTGCCACCTCTACACTCTAACCACTAGGCTACGCTGCCACCTCTACACTCTAACCACTAGGCTACGCTGCCACCTCTACACTCTAACCACTAGGCTACGCTGGCGCCCCGCTATCAGTGACTGACAAAACAAGAGAAATACTGCTGATTCATAATCTAATAGTGAAATTGCACCTATTCTACCTCTCAACAGTAAGTTGATACCCTGACTGAGTTCCTCCACCCAAAAAAAGTGTGACGTCGCTTATGCCTGGAACCGGCCCTGTGGATGCGTGACATGACATCCACTCTGTGCCAGTTACCTCCGTGCTCTGGCTTCTCTTGACTAATTGGTTTACATTCCAACAACGTGCCGACAACAGCACAGAGCCCTGCAGTGCATTAATTGGGACAGCAGCAGGATCAGCGACATGTGGTTTGCACGCAGGAGAAACAGCTGCAGCACAGACAGCTGTTAATGCTGAAGGTATGAGATCTATTCCAGAACAAGGTAACAGCTGTTAATGCTGAAGGTAGGAGATCTATTCCAGAACAATGTAACAGCTGTTAATGCTTAAGGTATGAGATCTATTCCAGAACAAGGTAACAGCTGTTAATGCTTAAGGTATGAGATCTATTCCAGAACAAGGTAACAGCTGTTAATGCTTAAGGTATGAGATCTATTCCAGAACAAGGTAACAGCTGTTAATGCTTAAGGTATGAGATCTATTCCAGAACAAGGTAACAGCTGTTAATGCTGAAGGTATAATATCTATTCTAGCAGCCTGATTAATGCAATGGGATGTTGTTGAGACTGTCTTAGTACACTAATCTGGAGCATGTGGTGAAATAACAGGTGTATTTTAATTAAGAATGGGCTCTAATCAAACTGCACAGCTCTGTAAAGTGGCTGCGTACTTTGGTTAACTGCAGTGACAATGCCAATCGAGTCCCCCAGGCAACAGCCTGGTTTGGCCTCCCCATCCCACCCCAAAGCTCCATATATACAGTACTGGTCAAAAGCTTTAAAACACCTACTCATTCAAGGGTTTTTCTTTATTTTTACTATTTTCTACATTGTAGAATAATAGTGAAGACATCAAAACTTTGAAACACGTATGGAGTCATGTAGTAACCCAAAAAAGTGTTTAACAAATCCAAATATATTTTCATATAGCCACCCTTTGTCTTGAAAGTTTTGCACACTCTTGGCATTCTCTCAACCAGCTTCATGAGGTAGTCACCTGGAAAGTATTTCAATTAACAGGTGTGCCTTCTTAAAAGTTAATTTGTGGAATTTATTTTCTTCTTAACTTCTTTGGGATAGGGGGTGGTATTTTGAGGTCCGGATGAAAAGCGTGCCCAAAGTAAACTGCCTGCTACTCAGGTCCAGAAGCTAGGGTATGCATAATAATTGGTAGATTTATAGAAAACAATCTAAATATGTTAAAATAATGTCTGTGAGTATAACAGAACTGAAATGGCAGGCAAAACCCCGAGGACAATCCACCCCCCCACCCCCCCCCCCAAAAAATCATCCTACCACTGATTTCAATGGCTGGCCTTTCAATAATAGGGCAAAATCGTGCCCGATTGCAGTTCCTAGGGCTTCCACTAGATGTCAACAGTCTTTAGAAAGAGTTTCAGGCTGGTTTTTGGAAAAATTAGATAGAAATTGTAGTTTTTCCCAGTGGCTCCCATTTTGGCTGTAGTGTTTCCAAGCTCGTGACTGAGAGCGCGTTTTGGTATTGTTCTGCGGTAAAGACAATAACGATTCTTCGTCTTAAATTGTATTGTTTATTTACGTATTAGGGTACCTATGGATTGATTATAAACGTTGATTGACTTGTTTGGATAAGTTTATTGGTAACGTTTGGGATTAATTTTGTATGCATTTTGAAGGAGGGAAAACGAGTGGATTATTGACTGAGTTTTTATGGATAAAAAGAAGGACATTATCGAAAAAAGGACCATTTGTATTGAAACTGGGACATATTGGAGTGCCAACAGAAGAAGATCTTCAAATGTAAGGCATTTATTATATCGCCATTTCTGACTTTCGTGTCGCAACTCCCGGGTTGAAAATGATTTGTTATGCATGTGTGTGCTGGGCGCTGTCCTCAGATAATCGCATGGTTTGCGAGTATTAATATGAGCCCTCTGATTACAATTAAGAGCAGTGACCCAACACAACACAGTGACCCAACACACCTTTAGGCTGTGTAAGGGATATTTGACCCAGAAGGAGAGTGATGGAGTGCTGCATCAGATGACCTGGCCTCCACAATCCCCCGACCTTAAGCCAATTGAGATGGGTTGGGATGAGTCGGACCGCAGAGTGAAGGAAAAGCAGCCAACAAGTGCTCAGCATATTTGGGAACACCTTCAAGACTGTTGAAAAGCATTCCAGGTGAAGCTGGTTGAGAGAATGCCAAGAGTGTGCAAAGCTGTCAACAAGGCAAAGGGTGTATAATATTTTTTGATTTGCTTAACACTTTTTTGGTTACTACATGATTCCATGTGTAATTTCATAGTGTTGAAGTCTTAACTATTATTCTACAACGTAGGAAATAAAAAAAAGAAAGAAAAATCCTTGAATGAGTATGTGTTCTAAAACTTTTGACCGGTAGTGTATTCAATGGAGTCCCCCAGGCACCAGCCATGTTTGACACTGTTGATCCATCCAGCTACCTCTCTTGACAACAGATTTTATGGCAACGAGACGCAATAAAACATTAAATATGTATTACCTTTGAGCAGGGCGACCCTGTTCTGTGGCTCGTTCAGCTCATGATCATCCATGTTTCCATCTACACACACATAGAGAGAAAGAAGAGGAAGAGATAGGAGAGGAGAGGAAGAGGAGAGGAAGAGGAGAGGAAGAGGAGAGGAAGAGGAGAGGAAGAGAAGAGGAAGAGAAGAGGAAGAGGAAAGAGGAGAGGAAGGTGAGTGGAAGAGTGAACAGGGAGAGTGAGAAGATTAACAGTGAGCTAGGACCAGACCAGGTCAAACAAGAAAACTAAACGAGTGACAGTAAATCTATAGTTATTCCATGGCTCTGTTCTGGACACAATACTGCATATTATAATTAATCATTCAGGGTTCAAATAATACAACAATACATTTACATAGTTACAATGTTAATATCGTACGTTTAAGGACATGCTTTTAGTTCATAAACATGAAGACAAATTCATTAACTTCATGAATTAATATACAAATGATTTAACTTTTTCAGTCCTCATAAATGAATAGAAAATATCTACATACCTCTGACAACTTCACAATTGTTCATCTTTTAGCCAAAAAGATGGCTTGTTTATACATTTCAACATCTGACTATTTATGAGGTGTTGTTACCTGACGTGTCGTCACTGCTGCGGTCCTTGCTGGGGCTCAGTGTATCGGACATTTCAGAGTCTTTAGCAACCAGGTGGTTTTCTACAGAGACACAGGAAGATACAACTTACAACAGGGGACAACTACTATAAAACATTCTCAGAACACTGAGAAATAAATCACATGAAATAACATGTCTACTATGTAGAGTTGATCAGGCTGTGGAATGTTGTCCCACTCCTCTTAAATTGCGCCACCCGGCCTCCCTCCTGCTGTCGTACACGTCTATACAGAGCATCCCAAACATGCTCAACGGGTGACATGTCTGGTGAGTATGGAGGCCATGGAAGAACTTAGACATTTTCAGCTTCCAGGAATTGTGTTCAGATCCTTGTGACATTGGGTTATCAAGCTGAAACATGAGGTGATGGTGGTGGATGAATGGCACCACAATGGGACTCAGGATCTCGTCACGGTATCTCTGTGCATTCAAATTACCATCGATAAAATCCAATTGTGTTTGTTGTCCGTAGCTTATGCCTGACCCATACCATAACCCCACTGCCACGGGGCGCTCTGTTCACAACGTTGACATCAGCAAACCACTCGCACACACGACGCCATACTGCCAGGTACAGTTGAAACCGGGATTCATCTGTGAAGAGCACACGTCTCAAGTGTGCCAGTGGCCATCGAAGGTGAACATTTGAAGTCTATTAAAACGCTGAATTGGGGAGGACGACGACTACGCAGAAGAGCTTCCCTGAGACGGTTTCTGACAGTTTGTGCAGAAATCTTTGGTTGTGTAAAATCAGTTTCATCAGCTGTCCGGGTGGCTGGTCTCAGACGATCCCACAGGTGAAGAAGACAGAAGTGGAAGTTCTGGGCTGGCGTGGTTACACGTGGTCTGCGGTACTGAGGCCGGTTGGACGTACTGCCAAAATTCTCTAAACGGAGTTGGATGCGGCTTATGGTTGAGAAATTAACATTGAATAATCTGGCAACAGCTCTGGTGAACATTCCTGCAGTCAGCATGCTAATTGCACACTCCCTCAACTTGAGAAATCTGTGGCATTGTGTTGTGACATTTTAGAGTGGCCTTTTATTGCCCCCCCAGCACAAGGTGCACCTGTGTAATGAGCATGCTGTTTAATCAGCTTCTTGATATGCCACACCTGTCAGATGGATTATTACGGCAAAGGAAATATGCTCACTAAACAAGGATGTAAACAAATCTGTGCGCAAAATTTGAGAGAAAAAAAACTTTTGCGCGTATGGAAAAGTTCAGCTCATGAAACATGGGACCAACACTTTACATGTTGTGTTTCTATTGTTGTTCAGTGTGGATGGGCTCTGATAACATACAGGAACCATACGTTTTAATTGTAAATGATTTGGTGCAACTGTTTTATAAGGGGAACAAAGTGATGTGATTCGATAAGGGGAACAAAGTGATGCGATTCGATAAGGGGAACAAAGTGATGTGATTCGATAAGGGGAACAAAGTGATGTGATTCGATAAGGGGAACAAAGTGATGCGATTCGATAAGGGGAACAAAGTGATGCGATTCGATAAGGGGAACAAAGTGATGTGATTCGATAAGGGGAACAAAGTGATGTGATTCGATAAGGGGAACAAAGTGATGCGATTCGATAAGGGGAACAAAGTGATGCGATTTGATAAGGGGAACAAAGTGATGCGATTTGATAAGGGGAACAAAGTGATGTGATTTGATAAGGGGAACAAAGTGATGCGATTTGATAAGGGGAACAAAGTGATGCGATTTGATAAGGGGAACAAAGTGATGCGATTTGATAAGGGGAACAAAGTGATGCGATTCGATAAGGGGAACAAAGTGATGTGATTCGATAAGGGGAACTAAGTGATGTGATTCGATAAGGGGAACTAAGTGATGCGATTCGATAAGGGGAACAAAGTGATGCGATTTGATAAGGGGAACAAAGTGATGCGATTCGATAAGGGGAACGAAGTGATGCGATTCGATAAGGGGAACGAAGTGATGCGATTCGATAAGGGGAACGAAGTGATGCGATTCGATAAGGGGAACGAAGTGATGTGATTCGATAAGGGGAACGAAGTGATGTGATTCGATAAGGGGAACGAAGTGATGCGATTCGATAAGGGGAACGAAGTGATGCGATTCGATAAGGGGAACGAAGTGATGTGATTTGATAAGGGGAACAAAGTGATGTGATTCGATAAGGGGAACAAAGTGATGTGATTCGATAAGGGGAACAAAGTGATGTGATTCGATTCGATAAGGGGAACAAAGTGATGTGATTCGATAAGGGGAACAAAGTGATGTGATTCGATAAGGGGAACAAAGTGATGTGATTCGATAAGGGGAACAAAGTGATGCGATTCGATAAGGGGAACAAAGTGATGTGATTCGATTCTATACACTGTTTTACATGAACATTCATTTCCCATTTAAAATGATCTTCATAGTGCAGACTGAGTATCTACCACCCCACTATCAGATTATGGATGGGGGAATTGTATGCTTTTTGTCCCCCCACTTTATATGAAATCACCATCACCCACTGATTACGTTGTCATTTTATTTGAAATCCCCCACTGAATGAGTTGTCATTTTATTTGAAATCCCCCACTGAATGAGTTGTCATTTTATTTGAAATCCCCCACTGAATGAGTTGTCATTTTATTTGAAATCCCCCACTGAATGAGTTGTCATTTTATTTGAAATCCCCCACTGAATGAGTTGTCATTTTATTTGAAATCACCCACTGAATGAGTTGTCATTTTATTTGAAATCACCCACTGAATGAGTTGTCATTTTATTTGAAATCACCCACTGAATGAGTTGTCATTTTATTTGAAATCCCCCACTGAATGAGTTGTCATTTTTGCAGCAATGTTTTGGGGGGAGCCAGTACTATGTCAATATTAAATCTTCAGAAATTAGCATGGCATTTAGCTTCTCCCGCTCCGACCAATGAATGAGACTATGCGCATCTAGTAAAAATTATTGCTGTCGTCCTTTATGAAATTATCACGTTCATGTACAAATACACCGACTGTTTAAAACAAAACTACCCAAACTATTTCTTATGGTGAACCTGAACGGTTGAAAACCCCAATCAGCAGTTGGAGGATCCACTCTGGTAGACTACACAAGTCCAGTTGGATGTGAGTTACATCCCCTCTGGTAGACTACACAAGTCCAGTTGGATGTGAGTTACATCCTCTCTGGTAGACTACACAAGTCCAGTTGGATGTGAGTTACATCCCCTCTGGTAGACTACACAAGTCCAGTTGGATGTGAGTTACATCCTCTCTGGTAGGTTACACAAGTCCAGTTGGATGTGAGTTACATCCCCTCTGGTAGGTTACACAAGTCCAGTTGGATGTGAGTTACATCCCCTCTGGTAGGTTACACAAGTCCAGTTGGATGTGAGTTACATCCCCTCTGGTAGACTACACAAGTCCAGTTGGATGTGAGTTACATCCCCTCTGGTAGACTACACAAGTCCAGTTGGATGTGAGTTACATCCTCTCTGGTAGGTTACACAAGTCCAGTTGGATGTGAGTTACATCCCCTCTGGTAGGTTACACAAGTCCAGTTGGATGTGAGTTACATCCCCTCTGGTAGGTTACACAAGTCCAGTTGGATGTGAGTTACATCCTCTCTGGTAGACTACACAAGTCCAGTTGGATGTGAGTTACATCCCCTCTGGTAGACTACACAAGTCCAGTTGGATGTGAGTTACATCCTCTCTGGTAGGTTACACAAGTCCAGTTGGATGTGAGTTACATCCCCTCTGGTAGACTACACAAGTCCAGTTGGATGTGAGTTACATCCTCTCTGGTAGACTACACAAGTCCAGTTGGATGTGAGTTACATCCCCTCTGGTAGACTACACAAGTCCAGTTGGATGTGAGTTACATCCCCTCTGGTAGACTACACAAGTCCAGTTGGATGTGAGTTACATCCCCTCTGGTAGACTACACAAGTCCAGTTGGATGTGAGTTACATCCCCTCTGGTAGACTACACAAGTCCAGTTGGATGTGAGTTACATCCCCTCTGGTAGACTACACAAGTCCAGTTGGATGTGAGTTACATCCCCTCTGGTAGACTACACAAGTCCAGTTGGATGTGAGTTACATCCCCTCTGGTAGGTTACACAAGTCCAGTTGGATGTGAGTTACATCCACTCTGGTAGACTACACAAGTCCAGTTGGATGTGAGTTACATCCCCTCTGGTAGACTACACAAGTCCAGTTGGATGTGTATGGTGTGTGGTTATAGACTATTTTTACAAGGTCAGTCATAGTAGTATGATAGGTGCAGTGTAATGTGTTGTTTTACAGGGTCAGCCAAAGTAGGACAGCACAAATTAGGATGAAGTGCCTTGCTCAAGAGCACAGACAGAATAATCGAACCAGGAACCTTTTCGTTCCTAGCCCAAAGCTCTAACCACTAGGCTACCTGTTGATTATTGTTGAACCAAAAGCTTCGCTTACCTTTGAGTCTGTCAGGATTGTCAAGGTGCTCTCCTGCTGCTGTCTGGCTGTTCTGCAGGTGGGCATCTATAACCTCTGAGAAAGACATGGAGACTCCGTTACTAACATAGAACGACCAGGCTCATACCACTACATACCGGCGGGAACAACCAGGCTCATACCACTACATACCGGCGGGAACAACCAGGCTCATACCACTACATACCGGCGGGAACAACCAGGCTCATACCACTACATACCAGTGGGAACGACCAGGCTCATACCACTACATACCAGTGGGAATGACCAGGCTCATACCACTACATACCAGCGGGAACGACCAGGCTCATACCACTACATACCGGCGGGAACAACCAGGCTCATACCACTACATACCAGTGGGAACGACCAGCCTCATACCACTACATACCAGTGGGAACGACCAGGCTCATACCACTACATACCAGTGGGAACAACCAGGCTCATACCACTACATACCGGCGGGAACGACCAGGCTCATACCACTACATACCGGCAGGAACAACCAGGCTCATACCACTACATACCAGTGGGAACGACCAGGCTCATACCACTACATACCAGTGGGAACGACCAGGCTCATACCACTACATACCGGCAGGAACGACCAGGCTCATACCACTACATACCGGTGGGAACGACCAGGCTCATACCACTACATACCGGCAGGAACGACCAGGCTCATACCACTACATACCGGCAGGAACAACCAGGCTCATACCACTACATACCGGCAGGAACAACCAGGCTCATACCACTACATACCGGCAGGAACGACCAGGCTCATACCACTACATACCGGCAGGAACAACCAGGCTCATACCACTACATACCAGCGGGAACGACCAGGCTCATACCACTACATACCGGCAGGAACAACCAGGCTCATACCACTACATACCAGTGGGAACGACCAGGCTCATACCAGCGGGAACGACCAGGCTCATACCACTACATACCGGCGGGAACGACCAGGCTCATACCACTACATACCAGTGGGAACGACCAGGCTCATACCACTACATACCAGCGGGAACGACCAGGCTCATACCACTACATACCAGCGGGAACGACCAGGCTCATACCACTACATACCAGCGGGAACGACCAGGCTCATACCACTACATACCGGCAGGAACGACCAGGCTCATACCACTACATACCGGCAGGAACAACCAGGCTCATACCACTACATACCAGTGGGAACGACCAGGCTCATACCACTACATACCGGCGGGAACAACCAGGCTCATACCACTACATACCGGCAGGAACAACCAGGCTCATACCACTACATACCGGCAGGAACGACCAGGCTCATACCACTACATACCGGCAGGAACGACCAGGCTCATACCACTACATACCAGTGGGAACGACCAGGCTCATACCACTACATACCGGCAGGAACGACCAGGCTCATACCACTACATACCAGTGGGAACGACCAGGCTCATACCACTACATACCGGCAGGAACGACCAGGCTCATACCACTACATACCAGTGGGAACGACCAGGCTCATACCACTACATACCGGCAGGAACGACCAGGCTCATACCACTACATACCGGCAGGAACAACCAGGCTCATACCACTACATACCGGCAGGAACAACCAGGCTCATACCACTACATACCAGCGGGAACGACCAGGCTCATACCACTACATACCGGCGGGAACAACCAGGCTCATACCACTACATACCAGTGGGAACGACCAGGCTCATACCAGTGGGAACGACCAGGCTCATACCACTACATACCGGCAGGAACGACCAGGCTCATACCACTACATACCAGTGGGAACGACCAGGCTCATACCACTACATACCAGTGGGAACGACCAGGCTCATACCACTACATACCGGCGGGAACGACCAGGCTCATACCACTACATAGCAGTGGGAACGACCAGGCTCATACCACTACATAGCAGCGGGAACGACCAGGCTCATACCACTACATAGCAGTGGGAACGACCAGGCTCATACCACTACATACCAGTGGGAACGACCAGGCTCATACCACTACATACCAGCGGGAACGACCAGGCTCATACCACTACATACCAGCGGGAACGACCAGGCTCATACCACTACATACCAGCGGGAACAACCAGGCTCATAACCACTACATACCAGTGGGAACGACCAGGCTCATACCACTACATACCAGTGGGAACGACCAGGCTCATACCACTACATACCAGCGGGAACGACCAGGCTCATACCACTACATAGCAGCGGGAACGACCAGGCTCATACCACTACATAGCAGCGGGAACGACCAGGCTCATTCCACTACATACCAGCGGGAACGACCAGGCTCATACCACTACATACCAGTGGGAACGACCAGGCTCATACCACTACATACCAGTGGGAACGACCAGGCTCATACCACTACATACCAGTGGGAACGACCAGGCTCATACCACTACATACCAGTGGGAACGACCAGGCTCATACCACTACATACCAGTGGGAACGACCAGGCTCATACCACTACATACCGGTGGGAACGACCAGGCTCATACCACTACATACCAGTGGGAACGACCAGGCTCATACCACTACATACCGGCAGGAACGACCAGCCTCATACCACTACATACCGGCAGGAACAACCAGGCTCATACCACTACATACCAGTGGGAACGACCAGGCTCATACCACTACATACCAGTGGGAACGACCAGGCTCATACCACTACATACCAGCGGGAACGACCAGGCTCATACCACTACATACCAGCGGGAACGACCAGGCTCATACCACTACATGGCAGTGGGAACGACTTGCCAAAACTATAGTTTGTTAACAAGAAATGTGTGGAGTGGTTGAAAAACGAGTTAATGAATCCAACCTGAGTGCATGTAAACTTCTGACTTCAACTGTATACAGGCATCCTTTTATGAGAGTTGACTCAGCCATATACAGGGCATTCGGAAAGAATTCAGACTCCTTCACTTTTTCCACATTTTGTTACGTTACAGCCTTCATTCTAAAATGGAATAAAACAACTATTCAATCTACACACATTAGCCAATAATGACAAAGCAAAAACAGGTGTAGAAATGTTTAGGTTTAGTATTCAGACCCTTTACTCAGGACCTCACACTGGGGCGAAGGTTCCCCCTTTCAACAGGACAACGACCCCTAACCCCAGAGCCAAAACAACGCAGGAGTGGCTTCGGGACAAGTCTCTGAATGTCCTTGAGTGGCCCAGCCAGAACCTGGACTTGAACCCCATCAAACATCTCTGAAGAGACCTGAGAATTGCAGTTCAGTGACGCTCCCCATCCAACCTGACAGAGCTTGAGAGGATCTGCAGAGAAGAATGGGAGAAACTCCCCAAATACAGGTGTACCAAGCTTGTAGCGTCATACCCAAGAAGACTCAAGGCTGTAATTCCTGCCAAAGGTGCTTCAACAAAGTACTGAGTAAAGGGTCTGAATACTTACGTAAATGTAATTTGTTTATTTTTAATAGATTTGCAAAATATCTAAAAATCAGTTTTTGCTTCGTCATTATGGGGTATTGTGTGTAGATTAATGAGGGGGGAAAAACATTGAATCCATTTTAGAATAAGGCTGTAACAAAGTGTGCTATTCATTCAAAGGTTTCTTTATTTTTCATATTTTCTACGTTGTAGAATAATAGTAAAGACATCAAAATTATGAAATAACAGCAACAGCCCCAAAACATCACTGCTCTAGAGGAGATCTGCATGGAGGAATGGGCCAAAATACCAGCAACAGTGTGTGAAAACCTTGTGAAGACTTACAGAAAACGTTTGACCTCTGTCATTGCCAACAAAGAGTATATAACAAAGTATTGAGATAAACTTTTGTTATTGACCAAATACTTATTTTCCACCATAATTTGCAAATAAATTCATTAAAAATCCTACAATGTGATTTTCTGGATTTCTTTTTCTCATTTTTTGTCTGTCATAGTTGAAATGTACCTATGATGAAAATTACTGGCCTCTCTCATCTTTTTAAGTGGGAGAACTTGCACAATTGGTGGCTGACTAAACTACTTTTTTGCCCCACTGTACGTGAAGAGCTGCCTTGTCTAAAACCCACTGTGACTCAGAGCAGGTACGTGAAGAGCTGCCTTGTCTAAAACCCACTGTGACTCAGAGCAGGTACGTGAAGAGCTGCCTTGTCTAAAACCCACTGTGACTCAGAGCAGGTACGTGAGGAGCTGCCTTGTCTAAAACCCACTGTGACTCAGAGCAGGTACGTGAGGAGCTGCCTTGTCTAAAACCCACTGTGACTCAGAGCAGGTACGTGAGGAGCTGCCTTGTCTAAAACCCACTGTGACTCAGAGCAGGTACGTGAGGAGCTGCCTTGTCTAAAACCCACTGTGACTCAGAGCAGGTACGTGAAGAGCTGCCTTGTCTAAAACCCACTGTGACTCAGAGCAGGTACGTGAAGAGCTGCCTTGTCTAAAACCCACTGTGACTCAGAGCAGGTACGTGAAGAGCTGCCTTGTCTAAAACCCACTGTGACTCAGAGCAGGTACGTGAGGAGCTGCCTTGTCTAAAACCCACTGTGACTCAGAGCAGGTACGTGAGGAGCTGCCTTGTCTAAAACCCACTGTGACTCAGAGCAGGTACGTGAGGAGCTGCCTTGTCTAAAACCCACTGTGACTCAGAGCAGGTACGTGAGGAGCTGCCTTGTCTAAAACCCACTGTGACTCAGAGCAGGTACGTGAAGAGCTGCCTTGTCTAAAACCCACTGTGACTCAGAGCAGGTACGTGAAGAGCTGCCTTGTCTAAAACCCACTGTGACTCAGAGCAGGTACGTGAGGAGCTGCCTTGTTTAAAACCCACTGTGACTCAGAGCAGGTACGTGAGGAGCTGCCTTGTCTAAAACCCACTGTGACTCAGAGCAGGTACATGAGGAGCTGCCTTGTCTAAAACCCACTGTGACTCAGAGCAGGTACGTGAAGAGCTGCCTTGTCTAAAACCCACTGTGACTCAGAGCAGGTACGTGAGGAGCTGCCTTGTTTAAAACCCACTGTGACTCAGAGCAGGTACGTGAGGAGCTGCCTTGTTTAAAACCCACTGTGACTCAGAGCAGGTACGTGAGGAGCTGCCTTGTTTAAAACCCACTGTGACTCAGAGCAGGTACGTGAGGAGCTGCCTTGTTTAAAACCCACTGTGACTCAGAGCAGGTACGTGAGGAGCTGCCTTGTCTAAAACCCACTGTGACTCAGAGCAGGTACGTGAGGAGCTGCCTTGTCTAAAACCCACTGTGACTCAGAGCAGGTACGTGAGGAGCTGCCTTGTCTAAAACCCACTGTGACTCAGAGCAGGTACGTGAGGAGCTGCCTTGTTTAAAACCCACTGTGACTCAGAGCAGGTACGTGAGGAGCTGCCTTGTTTAAAACCCACTGTGACTCAGAGCAGGTACGTGAGGAGCTGCCTTGTCTAAAACCCACTGTGACTCAGAGCAGGTACGTGAGGAGCTGCCTTGTCTAAAACCCACTGTGACTCAGAGCAGGTACGTGAGGAGCTGCCTTGTCTAAAACCCACTGTGACTCAGAGCAGGTACGTGAAGAGCTGCCTTGTCTAAAACCCACTGTGACTCAGAGCAGGTACGTGAAGAGCTGCCTTGTCTAAAACCCACTGTGACTCAGAGCAGGTACGTGAGGAGCTGCCTTGTTTAAAACCCACTGTGACTCAGAGCAGGTACGTGAGGAGCTGCCTTGTCTAAAACCCACTGTGACTCAGAGCAGGTACATGAGGAGCTGCCTTGTCTAAAACCCACTGTGACTCAGAGCAGGTACGTGAAGAGCTGCCTTGTCTAAAACCCACTGTGACTCAGAGCAGGTACGTGAGGAGCTGCCTTGTTTAAAACCCACTGTGACTCAGAGCAGGTACGTGAGGAGCTGCCTTGTCTAAAACCCACTGTGACTCAGAGCAGGTACGTGAGGAGCTGCCTTGTCTAAAACCCACTGTGACTCAGAGCAGGTACGTGAGGAGCTGCCTTGTTTAAAACCCACTGTGACTCAGAGCAGGTACGTGAGGAGCTGCCTTGTTTAAAACCCACTGTGACTCAGAGCAGGTACGTGAGGAGCTGCCTTGTCTAAAACCCACTGTGACTCAGAGCAGGTACGTGAAGAGCTGCCTTGTCTAAAACCCACTGTGACTCAGAGCAGGTACGTGAGGAGCTGCCTTGTCTAAAACCCACTGTGACTCAGAGCAGGTACGTGAGGAGCTGCCTTGTCTAAAACCCACTGTGACTCAGAGCAGGTACGTGAGGAGCTGCCTTGTCTAAAACCCACTGTGACTCAGAGCAGGTACGTGAAGAGCTGCCTTGTCTAAAACCCACTGTGACTCAGAGCAGGTACGTGAGGAGCTGCCTTGTCTAAAACCCACTGTGACTCAGAGCAGGTACGTGAGGAGCTGCCTTGTCTAAAACCCACTGTGACTCAGAGCAGGTACGTGAGGAGCTGCCTTGTCTAAAACCCACTGTGACTCAGAGCAGGTACGTGAGGAGCTGCCTTGTCTAAAACCCACTGTGACTCAGAGCAGGTACGTGAGGAGCTGCCTTGTCTAAAACCCACTGTGACTCAGAGCAGGTACGTGAGGAGCTGCCTTGTCTAAAACCCACTGTGACTCAGAGCAGGTACGTGAGGAGCTGCCTTGTTTAAAACCCACTGTGACTCAGAGCAGGTACGTGAGGAGCTGCCTTGTCTAAAACCCACTGTGACTCAGAGCAGGTACGTGAGGAGCTGCCTTGTCTAAAACCCACTGTGACTCAGAGCAGGTACGTGAGGAGCTGCCTTGTCTAAAACCCACTGTGACTCAGAGCAGGTACGTGAGGAGCTGCCTTGTCTAAAACCCACTGTGACTCAGAGCAGGTACGTGAGGAGCTGCCTTGTCTAAAACCCACTGTGACTCAGAGCAGGTACGTGAGGAGCTGCCTTGTCTAAAACCCACTGTGACTCAGAGCAGGTAC
The DNA here is from genome assembly GCF_029448725.1 of Salvelinus fontinalis. Taxonomy (NCBI): domain Eukaryota; kingdom Metazoa; phylum Chordata; class Actinopteri; order Salmoniformes; family Salmonidae; genus Salvelinus; species Salvelinus fontinalis. The sequence continues at coordinate 65,759,583 of NC_074667.1, forward strand.
GTGAGGAGCTGCCTTGTCTAAAACCCACTGTGACTCAGAGCAGGTACGTGAGGAGCTGCCTTGTCTAAAACCCACTGTGACTCAGAGCAGGTACGTGAGGAGCTGCCTTGTCTAAAACCCACTGTGACTCAGAGCAGGTACGTGAAGAGCTGCCTTGTCTAAAACCCACTGTGACTCAGAGCAGGTACGTGAGGAGCTGCCTTGTCTAAAACCCACTGTGACTCAGAGCAGGTACGTGAGGAGCTGCCTTGTCTAAAACCCACTGTGACTCAGAGCAGGTACGTGAGGAGCTGCCTTGTCTAAAACCCACTGTGACTCAGAGCAGGTACGTGAGGAGCTGCCTTGTCTAAAACCCACTGTGACTCAGAGCAGGTACGTGAGGAGCTGCCTTGTCTAAAACCCACTGTGACTCAGAGCAGGTACGTGAAGAGCTGCCTTGTCTAAAACCCACTGTGACTCAGAGCAGGTACGTGAGGAGCTGCCTTGTCTAAAACCCACTGTGACTCAGAGCAGGTACGTGAGGAGCTGCCTTGTCTAAAACCCACTGTGACTCAGAGCAGGTACGTGAGGAGCTGCCTTGTCTAAAACCCACTGCATGGTACTACTAGATGTAGCAAAAGCCTTCACAGATCATTTTGAGGAGAGAGGTGTCAATATTAACAACATACTCGCTATTACAACTGACGGTTCCCCCGCTATGGTGGGGAAACAAAATATTCTCTAAGCTGATTGAAGATAAGCTTGGCCACCCTGTGGTTAAATGTCACTGTCATTCACCAAGAGAATCTGTGTTCCAAGATCAAGCCAGTCATGCTAATGGACAGCGCATCTGCTAAGCGGGCTATGGAATTATTTCCGTTTGTGGGAAATTAGAGACTCAATATACAATTAGTTGTAATGCACATATGAAAATCATTACTGGCACGCAGATCTTTAGAAATGTTAGGATAAATTGTAAAATTGTCACTCCACACAATTTCTTTTGCCAACCCCTGCCATAGAGACACACGTAACTTACCATCAAAGTTAGCCAGCTTGTGCAATGACGAACCCACTGCTTCTTTCAACTGCTTCACAGCTGCAGTGTGATTAAAAAAACAAAGATCAACATCATGACATCTGACATGTCTAGACGTGTTTCCTCTAGACAGCTTCTGAGGAGCAGTATCTGACATGTTACCTCTAGACAGCTTCTGAGGAGCACTAGACATGTTACCTCTAGACAGCTTCTGAGGAGCAGTATCTGACATGTTACCTCTAGACAGCTTCTGAGGAGCAGTATCTGACATGTTACCTCTAGACAGCTTCTGAGGAGCACTAGACATGTTACCTCTAGACAGCTTCTGAGGAGCAGTATCTGACATGTTACCTCTAGACAGCTTCTGAGGAGCAGTACCTGACATGTTACCTCTAGACAGCTTCTGAGGAGCAGTATCTGACATGTTACCTCTAGACAGCTTCTGAGGAGCAGTATCTGACATGTTACCTCTAGACAGCTTCTGAGGAGCACTAGACATGTTACCTCTAGACAGCTTCTGAGGAGCACTAGACATGTTACCTCTAGACAGCTTCTGAGGAGCACTAGACATGTTACCTCTAGACAGCTTCTGAGGAGCAGTAGGTAGTCATTTTAATAAGAACAGCAAAACAATAAATGTTCATCATGGCCTGTGAAATAGCTGTAGTCTATATGAGGTCTACAGTCATGGCTCAGGGCAATCACTGATCGTGGAGGAATTATCCAAAGTAATACATCATGCTATAATTCTTTCCTGAACATGACACAAAGCAGTCAGAATGTATTGTTACAGACCGGTGCAGAGAGAACAGGTGGCGTCATCATTAGCGAATAAACTACAGCACCAAACATGCACCAGGGAAGTGAAACGCCCCGGACAGTACAAGAGAGGAACCAAACAGTTTAGGCTAATAATATCTGGTGAAAAGCTAGAAAGGTGTTGTTGGCATGCAGAAAGCGATGTGCGATTGTGAATGTCTCAACAGAAGAGAACAAGTCTATGCAATTATATGAAGGGGGGGAAAAAAATGGGGACAAAAATGGGGAAATCATGTTTGTGAGAATGAAAGGACGACTTCATTTCCTGATACTGCTACAACGTTGAACCACTCCAGTAGGCCTCAGATGCACTGAGCGAGGATAACCCTTAGAACACGGCAGTGCCCTTCACAACAGGAGAACGCTGGTTCTATCATCACGGTATTTGGTATTTAATTATGGCTCTCCATTAGAGGTCGACCGATTAATCGGAATGGCCGATTAATTAGGGCCGATTTCAAGTTTTCATAAAATCGGAACTCTGAATTTTTGGCCGCCGATTTGCCGATTTTTTTTTTTTTTTTTTTAAATTAAATTTTTACACCTTTATTTAATCTTTATTTAACTAGGCAAGTCAGTTAAGAACACATTCTTATTTTCAATGACGGCCTAGGAACGTTGGGTTAACTGCCTCGTTCAGGGGCAGAACGTCAGATTTTTTACCTTGTCAGCTCGGGGGATCCAATTTTGCAACATTACAGTTAACTAGTCCAATGCTCTAACACCTGATTACATTGCACTCCACGATGAGCCTGCCTGTTACGCCAATGCAGTAAGCTAAGGTAAATTGCTAGCTAGCATTAAACCTATCTTATAAAAAACAATCAGTCATTGCTCCAATGTGTACTTAACCATAAACATCAATGCCTTTCTTAAAAATATATACTTGTGTATTGATTTTAAACCTGCATATTTAGCTAAAAGAAATCCAGGTTAGCAGGCAATATTAACCAGGTGAAATTGTGTCATTTCTCTTGCGTTCATTGCACGCAGAGTCAGGGTATATGCAACAGTTTGGGCCGCCTGGCTCTTTGCGAACTAATTTGCCAGAATTTTACGTAATTATGACATAACATTGAAGGTTGTGCAATGTAACAGGAATATTTAGACTCATGGATGCCAACCGTTAGATAAAATACGGAACGGAATAAACGTTTTGTTTTCGAGGTGATAGTTTCCGGATTAGTCAAAGGTATATGGTTTAGAGAGAAATAGTCGACGTGTTATAATTCCTGTAATAACTTGCGGCTGAACTTGAAAGGGGTTCCTTCGTTATTTTACTGTTCATGTCTTCCATAGAGAACGTCTTGATCTACTTCAAATAAGGTCTGTGTTTCGCGGAGGAGCAGACTGACAGGGGACCATGCAGACAAGCTCTGCTTTCTGCACTACAACATAAAACTTAACTGGGAATATTGAAGACCCATGAAAGCTGGTGGTTCGTTTTAACATATGTTCTCATGTTATTTCAGACTGAATTGATTTTATTTATGTATTATATTAAGTTAAAATAAAAAAGTGTTCATTGTTCATTCTGTATTGTCATTATTACAAAAATGTGTGTGTGTGTGATATATATATAGATATATAAATATTTTTTTCTATATATATTATTATTAATATTTCTTTTGAAATCTTTTTTTATTATTATTATATATATATTTTTTTTAAATCGGACAAATAATCGGTATCGGCTTTTTTTGTCCTCCAATAATCGGTATCGGCGTTGAAAAATCATAATCGGTCGACCTCTACTCTCCATTAGCTGTTGCAAAAACAGCAGCTACTCTTCCTGGGGTCCACATTAATGTCAGGTGGATGGATTATCTTGGCAAAGGAGAAATGCTCACTAACAGGGACGTAAACACATTTGTAAACAAAGCTTTTGTGCTACTGCAAAATGGGATCTTTTATTTCAGCTCATGAAACAAGGGACCAACACTTTACATGTTGTGTTTACATTGTTGTTCAGTACAGAATTACGGCTGTTGTTCAGTGTAGTAAATCAAAACAGCTGACAACCTTAAGTGTGGTTACTCCTACTGCCCATCCCATACAGTATCGTGGTTACTCCTACTGCCCATCCCATACAGTATCGTGGTTACTCCTACTGTCCATCCCATACAGTATCGTGGTTACTCCTACTGCCCATCCCATACAGTATCGTGGTTACTCCTACTGCCCATCCCATACAGTATCGTGGTTACTCCTACTGCCCATCCCATACAGTATGGTGGTTACTCCTACTGCCCATCCCATACAGTATCGTGGTTACTCCTACTGCCCATCCCATACAGTATCGTGGTTACTCCTACTGCCCATCCCATACAGTATCGTGGTTACTGCTACTGCCCATCCCATACAGTATCGTGGTTACTCCTACTGCCCATCCCATACAGTATCGTGGTTACTCCTACTGCCCATCCCATACAGTATCGTGGTTACTCCTACTGTCCATCCCATACAGTATCGTGGTTACTCCTACTGCCCATCCCATACAGTATCGTGGTTACTCCTACTGCCCATCCCATACAGTATCGTGGTTACTCCTACTGCACATCCCATACAGTATCGTGGTTACTCCTACTGCCCTTCCCATACAGTATCGTGGTTACTCCTACTGCCCTTCCCATACAGTATCGTGGTTACTCCTACTGCCCTTCCCATACAGTATCGTGGTTACTCCTACTGCCCTTCCCATACAGTATCGTGGTTACTCCTACTGCCCATCCCATACAGTATGGTGGTTACTCCTACTGCACATCCCATACAGTATCGTGGTTACTCCTACTGCCCATCCCATACAGTATCGTGGTTACTCCTACTGCACATCCCATACAGTATCGTGGTTACTCCTACTGCACATCCCATACAGTATCGTGGTTACTCCTACTGCCCATCCCATACAGTATCGTGGTTACTCCTACTGCACATCCCATACAGTATCGTGGTTACTCCTACTGCCCATCCCATACAGTATCGTGGTTACTCCTACTGCACATCCCATACAGTATCGTGGTTACTCCTACTGCCCATCCCATACAGTATCGTGGTTACTCCTACTGCCCATCCCATACAGTATCGTGGTTACTCCTACTGCACATCCCATACAGTATCGTGGTTACTCCTACTGCCCATCCCATACAGTATCGTGGTTACTCCTACTGCACATCCCATACAGTATCGTGGTTACTCCTACTGCACATCCCATACAGTATCATGGTTACTCCTACTGCCCATCCCATACAGTATCGTGGTTACTCCTACTGCCCATCCCATACAGTATGGTGGTTACTCCTACTGCACATCCCATACAGTATCGTGGTTACTCCTACTGCACATCCCATACAGTATCATGGTTACTCCTACTGCCCATCCCATACAGTATCGTGGTTACTCCTACTGCCCATCCCATACAGTATGGTGGTTACTCCTACTGCACATCCCATACAGTATCGTGGTTACTCCTACTGCACATCCCATACAGTATGGTGGTTACTCCTACTGCCCATCCCATACAGTATCGTGGTTACTGCTACTGCACATCCCATACAGTATCAGATCTCCCACAGAAACACAGAGACTGGGTACAGCAGGATTCTTACATGCTTGATGAACAAACGGTATCTACAGTAACCAGCAGCTAGCTACTGTTCACACAGAACACAAGATTGACGGAAACGGACGTCGGGACGGAACAAAGAACAACAAGCAACGAAAGGAAGAGTCCATTATGTCAGTAGATAATAACATGGAGGAAAAGATGAGTTTATGCAAGGTAACTGATAGACCCCAGCCGACCCAGACCCCCACTCACCTAAACTGTTATTGTCCTTGATGCTTTTCTCCTGCAGCTGTTCTAAACCAACTGTAAACAACAACAATAACAATAACAACACTAGATTAGAGAGGATGGAGGAGGGACTAAAACAAGCCAATTCCTAGATCACCCGTTTCATCTGCTAGGGTTCGGTGAGGGAAAACTCTTCCCCACACAGGTGACATTTCAGGGGTAGAGGAGATGGATCGATAACCCATGCATCTTTCACGACCACGCAGCAAAGATCTGGAGCACCAGTGTCTGTGTGTGTGTGTTATATTACCTTGCAGGGCAGTGAGGCGTTCGTTAGAGAAGTCGTTATCAGCCTGTAAGGCCTCAAAACGGGCCTGTAGAGTCTGTTCCCTCTCCTCCAGCTCATCGATACAAAGCTGCAGTTCCTTCTTCTCCATCTGACCCCTCTGAGTCAACTCCTCCTGACGACCCTCTGCCAGCTACACACACACACACACACACACACACACACACACACACACACACACACACACACACACACAGGAACAAAAACACACACAAAATTATGCTATGGGTACTTTTGGTTGGGTTGGTCACTAAATAGCAATATCACTCATCTCTGCCACATCAAGTCAAGGCTTATTCCACATCCCCAACCCCTGGCACTTTTCTCAAGGAATCCTTACGTCATTTCCTGGATCCTATCTCCTCACCTCTTTCTCAAAACCCATTGGAGGAGATCATACGGGAAGGACCCTGTACCTGATTGGAGAAGGTGGTCACAGAGGGGAAGGACCCTGTACCTGATTGGAGAAGGTGGTCACAGAGGGGAAGGACCCTGTACCTGATTGGAGAAGGTGGTCACAGAGGGGAAGGACCCTGTACCTGATTGGAGAAGGTGGTCACAGAGGGGAAGGACCCTGTACCTGATTGGAGAAGGTGGTCACAGAGGGGAAGGACCCTGTACCTGATTGGAGAAGGACCCTGTACCTGATTGGAGAAGGTGGTCACAGAGGGGAAGGATCCTGTACCTGATTGGAGAAGGTGGTCACAGAGGGGAAGGACCCTGTACCTGATTGGAGAAGGTGGTCACAGAGGGGAAGGACCCTGTACCTGATTGGAGAAGGTGGTCACAGAGGGGAAGGACCCTGTACCTGATTGGAGAAGGACCCTGTACCTGATTGGAGAAGGACCCTGTACCTGATTGGAGAAGGTGGTCACAGAGGGGAAGGACCCTGTACCTGATTGGAGAAGGTGGTCACAGAGGGGAAGGACCCTGTACCTGATTGGAGAAGGTGGTCACAGAGGGGAAGGACCCTGTACCTGATTGGAGAAGGTGGTCACAGAGGGGAAGGACCCTGTACCTGATTGGAGAAGGTGGTCACAGAGGGGAAGGACCCTGTACCTGATTGGAGAAGGACCCTGTACCTGATTGGAGAAGGTGGTCACAGAGGGGAAGGATCCTGTACCTGATTGGAGAAGGTGGTCACAGAGGGGAAGGATCCTGTACCTGATTGGAGAAGGTGGTCACAGAGGAGAAGGACCCTGTACCTGATTGGAGAAGGTGGTCACAGAGGGGAAGGACCCTGTACCTGATTGGAGAAGGACCCTGTACCTGATTGGAGAAGGTGGTCACAGAGGGGAAGGACCCTGTACCTGATTGGAGAAGGACCCTGTACCTGATTGGAGAAGGTGGTCACAGAGGGGAAGGATCCTGTACCTGATTGGAGAAGGTGGTCACAGAGGGGAAGGATCCTGTACCTGATTGGAGAAGGACCCTGTACCTGATTGGAGAAGGTGGTCACAGAGGGGAAGGACCCTGTACCTGATTGGAGAAGGTGGTCACAGAGGGGAAGGATCCTGTACCTGATTGGAGAAGGTGGTCACAGAGGGGAAGGACCCTGTACCTGATTGGAGAAGGTGGTCACAGAGGGGAAGGACCCTGTAACTGATTGGAGAAGGTGGTCACAGAGGGGAAGGATCCTGTACCTGATTGGAGAAGGTGGTCACAGAGGGGAAGGATCCTGTACCTGATTGGAGAAGGTGGTCACAGAGGAGAAGGACCCTGTACCTTCTCCAGTACAGGTGAGAAGGAGGCGAGGAGATAGGAGGCGAGGAATAAAGCTAATTGAGATAGAGGCCTCTGTCCACTACCTTTATCTTGTCAGTGAGGTTCTTGATCTCGTTGACGGCTCCGTTGTATTTATTAGCCAGTTCTCTGAGCTCTTCATGGTTCCTCTCCTTCATCTCCTTCAGGTGGGAACACTCATCCTCCGTGTTACTGAGGCTTCGCTAAAAGGAAAAATCACAGGAGACCCATCATCATCATCATCATCAATATGGAACCCCACCCAGCCCTGCAGTCAGCCAGGACAAGATTAATCATGTATTTAACCACTCCACTCAGCCTGCAGTCAGCCAGGACAAGATTAATCATGTATTTAACCACTCCACCCAGCCCTGCATTCAGCCAGGACAAGATTAATCATGTATTTAACCACTCCACCCAGCCCTGCAGTCAGCCAGGACAAGATTAATCATGTATTTAACCACTCCACCCAGCCCTGCAGTCAGCCAGGACAAGATTAATCATGTATTTAACCACTCCACCCAGCCCTGCAGTCAGCCAGGACAAGATTAATCATGTATTTAACCACTCCACCCAGCCCTGCAGTCAGCCAGGTCAAGATTAATCATGTATTTAACCACTCCACCCAGCCTGCAATCAGTCAGGACAAGATTAATCATGTATTTAACCACTCCACCCAGCCTGCAGTCAGCCAGGACAAGATTAATCATGTATTTAACCACTCCACCCAGCCTGCATTCAGCCAGGACAAGATTAATCATGTATTTAACCACTCCACCCAGCCTGCATTCAGCCAGGACAAGATTAATCATGTATTTAACCACTCCACCCAGCCCTGCATTTAGCCAGGACAAGATTAATCATGTATTTAACCACTCCACCCAGCCTGCAGTCAGCCAGGACAAGATTAATCATGTATTTAACCACTCCACCCAGCCTGCAGTCAGCCAGGACAAGATTAATCATGTATTTAACCACTCCACCCAGCCCTGCATTCAGCCAGGACAAGCTTAATCATGTATTTACCCACTCCACCCAGCCTGCAGTCAGCCAGGACAAGATTAATCATGTATTTAACCACTCCACCCAGCCTGCAGTCAGCCAGGACAAGATTAATCATGTATTTAACCACTCCACCCAGCCCTGCATTCAGCCAGGACAAGATTAATCATGTATTTAACCACTCCACCCAGCCCTGCATTCAGCCAGGACAAGCTTAATCATGTATTTACCCACTCCACCCAGCCTGCATTCAGCCAGGACAAGATTAATCATGTATTTAACCACTCCACCCAGCCTGCAGTCAGCCAGGACAAGATTAATCATGTATTTAACCACTCCACCCAGCCTGCAGTCAGCCAGGACAAGATTAATCATGTATTTAACCACTCCACCCAGCCCTGCATTCAGCCAGGACAAGATTAATCATGTATTTACCCACTCCACCCAGCCTGCAGTCAGCCAGGACAAGATTAATCATGTATTTAACCACTCCACCCAGCCTGCAGTCAGCCAGGACAAGATTAATCATGTATTTAACCACTCCACCCAGCCCTGCATTCAGCCAGGACAAGATTAATCATGTATTTAACCACTCCACCCAGCCCTGCATTCAGCCAGGACAAGCTTAATCATGTATTTACCCACTCCACCCAGCCTGCATTCAGCCAGGACAAGATTAATCATGTATTTAACCACTCCACCCAGCCTGCATTCAGCCAGGACAAGATTAATCATGTATTTAACCACTCCACCCAGCCTGCAGTCAGCCAGGACAAGATTAATCATGTATTGGGTGGAGTTGATGAAACATCCGGTTTGGAGCGAGCGGTCGCATTTGCGGTCGCATTTGCATTCGCATTCGCTCTGCAGGTAGTATAAATTTTCATTTCATTTTCATTACATTTCATTATAGTACAACGGTTTAATTTGTCTAACCTTAGCAATTTCTTCTTAGCTAGCTACTTAGCCGTCTGTGTATAAAAGATAATTGCGTAATTATCGTATTCCGTCGTCTATCGTAGTCCACACTGCTA